>NC_139962.1:22944148-23104148 GCF_963454915.1 Gymnoscopelus microlampas
GAGAGAGAGAGAGAGAGAGAGAGAGAGAGAGAGAGAGAGAGAGAGAGAGAGAGAGAGAGAGAGAGAGAGAAAAGGGGAGAAAAGGGGAGACAAGGGGAGAGAGAGAAAGCAGGGAGGGGGAGGGAGAGACAAAGAGAGGGAGGAGAGGGAGAGAGGGAGAGAGAGTGTGTCGGGGGGAGGAGAGACAGCTCTGCCTGCCAACTGTGGTGGGCTCTCTCTCTCTCCCCCCTCTCTCTCTTTCTCCCCCCCCCCCCCCTCCTCTCTCTGTCTCCCCATGGCGTTACTGCCACTTTAAGAAATGAAGTAATACCATTAATGGAAGCCTCCCTGGCCTGACATGGTGCTCACATTCAGTGGGTGTCGTCCATCACAGCATCACGCTGCAGGCCCTCCAATATTAAAATCCAATCATTCCTCCAACTAGTTGGATTAAGGAGGGCATCCAAACAAAGGGACGGCTCCCACCCATTGTTGGCTCTGCCAGGGCAGGGGCTCCCGGGGGGGACCGTGGCGGGTTTGTGGCCCCCGCAGACAGCCAGGGCAGGGTGGGCCGGGGCTGTGGTCCCTGGGGGACTCTGGACCAGTGGGAGGAAGAAGTAGTTAACCACTTAAACCCCAGCATCCTTATTGTGGGGAAGGCCTTCGCAGGAAAATAGCAGATCGACAAGCTCGCGACACGTTGTGAGCTTGTCGATCTGCTATCTTCAGTGAAAGCTTTACCCACAATAACAGAAAACGGAAAAGACACACTAGTATAGAGCCTAGAGCCCTGAGGGACTCTGCTCAACCGTATGGGGTTTAAGTGGTGAAGTAAAAGTAGCAATATCACAATGTGGAAATATATCTCCTGTATTCCTATTGACATCAAAATTGTCATAAAGTACCAAGAGTAAAAGTAGCCATAATGCAGAATTTACCATTTCACAATTTCTCTTTCCCAAATTTGTCAAAATCTTTTAAAAATAGCAGCGTGTCACGATGCTACTGAAATACTCAATGGAAACACTCAAGTAAAGTAAAAGTACACACAGGTACAGTTCTTGAGTAAATGTACTTACGTTACTTTGCCCCACTGCTCTGCATACTGTTTCATTCCACTCTGTAGATGTTCTTTTGAGGATATATCAACATTTGTATTGAATTTCTTAAGACAGTACGCCTGCATGAGGAGGGACAGGGAGGATATTAGAGATTAACAGCCATAAACCGGACTGGACTTCAACACACACACAATGAAATCCTCAGTATTTATTTAACCACTTGAACCCTCTTTCTTAGTAAAACAGACTTGAGTTACAACTGTACTTGCACTGCCTTTTCTCCCCATCTACATCAAATCCTTTTGGCAAAAATAGCAGATCTACAAGCTCACAACGCGTTGTGAGCTTGTAGCTATGCTATTTTTGGTGACTCTTCCCCCTAGATTAGGCATGCTGGGGTTCAAGGGGTTACCTCTGAAGGTTCTCAAAGTGGGGTCCTTGGGGGGGTTCCAGGGGGTCCCCAGTAGTTAATGTAGCACATCAAAATAATTGTATCCATTTATATACGTTGGTTATTGAAAAAAAGCAGATCTACAAGCTACTATATACGTTGGTTATTGAAAAATAGCAGATCTACAAGCTCACAGCGCGTCACTTCGTGCCACACAGATTTCACACATTTATAGAAGGATGTGGGATGTTTTTACCAATAACGACATGGCAATAATTGCACAGAAACAGATTTGCAGGGTTTGCTGTGGTAAAAACATTCCACTATGCCACTGCATCAAACACACTATGCCAGAATATGTAGAAACAAAGTTAACAATCCATGCAGGCACTTTCCTTGGTTTGGGCAAAACGTTCAAACAACGTTCAAATTTCTAAGGCAGGTCTACAAGCTCATGCGTCATAGGGCTAAAGTGATTAAATAAATATAAACCTGAAAACGACAATTTTAGCAAATTAGCCAAAACCATCATAAGACTCAGAGAGCAGCTTCACCTCCTCAACCCCCAGAACCTGTGAGATTGGAACCGGCAACTCTCCGGGCCAACAAGCTTGCTTTCTTAACCTTCAGGTTAACACTGGCCCATGGAGGGGTCATGTCAGTAAATTGTGCCTGGGAAGAAAAAGCCTGCAGCATCCCAGGTACCGACCCCGGGGGAGCCCAGACCAGGCCAAATTGAAACCAGAAGGTGGGGGTGAGCCTCCGCGACCACTGGCGACATAAATTACGGGGATTTACAAGATTTTTAAAACACTTTTAACAATACCCCCCTTTTAATGCGCTCTCTGTTTAATAATGCACTTTAGGCTTTAAGAGCACGATAAACAAACCAATAATTCACTTTTTTATCATCTGAGGGTGAAGCCCTTCAGGACGGAGTTCTACAGCGACGTTCAAAGGGTCCTCTGGACGGATCAAATGAAGGGCTGTCGCAAGATGTTTTGGACTACACTCGAGACTGGAGCGCTGATCTGCGTGCTCTCGTGAGGGGAAAAGTACACAGAGGTTCATCTATCCCGGGAGTTGGGCGAAGTTTCAAAGGCAAACTGATAGCGAAGGGGAAGACACATAACTTCTCGCGAACAAAGGTTACAAGACGCTGTCAAGAGACGTAGGGTCTTATGAAAGAATGAGCCTCGGGTTACGTGGACGCCAGTCTGACTTTTACGAAAGAGAAGAATCCGTAACTTTGCTCGAAGTTCGAACAACGGGACGAAAAACTGAAAATCTGGGAAGAGGAGGCTGTAATTAATTCAGAATGAAACTCCCAGCATGATGAATTAATTTCTCGGCAGACAATGAATGTGACAGTCAATTGGCCACAGCAGCCATTTTTCTCTTATGTCATGCTCGGGGGTGGGAGGGTTTCTCCCCAACCGCCCAAGTATGACATATGAGCAAAATGGGCAATATTTCATATAAGACAAGGATCTTATGAAAAAAACTGAGCCTCGGGTTACGTGGTCGCCAGCCTGACTTTTACATAAGAGAACAATTTGTGACTTTGCTCAACGTTCGAACGGATCGATAGACGATAAACGATCTGCTGGCTTCATGGGAACCAAGTGACAACTAAATCACTGTAGCGTTGCTGACGTTACAACTGTGGAGAGGCTGTGTAGAAATAGCACTTCCTAACAGATGTGTGCACATGCACGACGTACGTGCATGCAGGCATTGGTGTGTACTGTATGTGCGCCTGCGAGCAGTGGTGCAAAGTAACCAAGTAAATTTACTCAAGTAGTAAGTAAAATGTTGAGGTACTTGAGTATTCCAATTTGTGGATACTTTACACTTCTACTCCACTACATCTCAGAGAAGAATATTGTACTTCTCCACTCCACTACAATTAACAAATTTAATTAGTTACTTTACACATTTAGATTATTAATACAAAACATACATTAACCACGTAATGTTATACTTCTACAAGCTCACAATGTCGCGATGTGACGTGTTGTGATTTTTGTAGATCAGTCATTTCCAAAATATTTGACACATTTAGAAAATGTTTTGTACTTTTACGTTGGTTCTACATTTCAATGCCAGTACTTTTGTTCTTGCCTAAAGTAAAACAATATTTTCTTTTTTATAGATTTTTATTGTTGATGTTTACAATGTGGTATTACTACTTTTACTTAAGTAAAACGAAAACAAAAATCAGAGTACTTCTTCCTCCACTGTGTGTGTGTGTGTGTGTGTGTGTGTGTGTGTGTGTGTGTGTGTGTGTGTGTGTGTGTGTGCCTGTGAGGGATCTGGGAATCTTCAGTGCAGTAGTATTTCCACAGTGGCTGAGCGGTCCGTCTGAAAGCGCGTGAAGCTTCACAGGATTAAGTGAAAGACTCTTCTGGCTGCCAGGACGAATAACGCAAAACCTGCCAAGAGCAGGCTGTAATGAATTCAGAATGAAACTCCCAGCACCAGGAATTAATTTCTCAGCAGACAATGAATGGAACAGTCAATGGGCCGTATTCCCACGGCGGCCATTTTGCTCTTACATCATACTCGGGGGGGTTCCCACTCCCCACCCACCCCGAGTATGATGTAAGAGCAAAATGGCCGCCATGGGATTGCGGCCAATTGAAGGAAAGGCTTCTATAAGGTCAAGTCATCTTTATTCATATCGTTGCTGTCGGGCAGAAACCTCCTATCTCAATATTTAAATTGTTGGTGGTTTTCTTTTGTAAATTAACACCCTACTTGATCATACTACAGTGTCACACAAAAGCATCAAAAGTAGCAGATTCCTTAAGCTTGAAACGCAGCATGAAGCGACACGTCACATATGAGGTTTGGACATATGAGGTTTCCACCCAACAGAGACGATATAGCACATTTAAAAAGTACTTTTCAATCAAGGAAGCACGTTTAAAACAAGCAGAATCAATAAAGTAAAAATAATAAATTAAGGATCCCGTCACTCCCTGCATCTGTTCAAAGGTGGCAGATCTGGGTACAACCGATGGCCTGTGTTATAGGGTAAAGATCTGGAACTGAAGGCGCGCGCGCGCACACACACACACACACACACACACACACACACACACACACACACACACACACACACACACACACACACACACACACACACACACACACACACACACACACACACACACACACACACACACACACACACACACACACACACACACACACACACACTCTCTCTCTCTCTCTCTCTCTCTCCAACCCACAGCCAGCCACCACAAATCAGCGGTCCATCTCATATAATCCTCCAGCCAGTTCAGTGCCACAGCATCAAACATCCAAACAAATTGTCCTTCCTCAAGTGTTGCACTGCGGGGAGGACATAAAACTCGACCCGGACCAGCAGCAGCGTGGCTCCGGGGCGGCCTCGGCCCCACTCCCACTCCCCGGCACAGAGTAATGCCTTGGCCCAGGTCCGCCGGTCCTGTTTTCAATGTCCCTTTGCAACCTGTGAGAAACTCGTTTCACGGTTGCCAATAACACTTGGGAGTCACTCAAAAGCACCTCTTTTTTTTGGCTCCTTTTTATTTTGAGCTCTTATGCTCTCCACTGAACGTTATTTTACAGGTATTGTAACTTCATGTGCCAATGCATAAAGCGCTGGTTCTCAAAGTGGGGTCTGGGGACCCTCAGGGGTCCTTGAGGAGATTCCAGGTGGTCTCAAGCTATAAACGAGGATGATCAGAGCACTACGTCACGCAAAGCTTGGCCAATCAAATCCGGATGTTATGTTTTAGACGCCCACCCACCATTCAATCTTATAGATAGATATAGTATGTAGTGGGGGTCCCTGCTTTGTCTCTCTCTCAGCTAAGTGGTCTTTGGCCTGAAAAACATTGAAGGCCCCTGCTCTACCTACACTGTGGCAACAGTGCAGCAGTAGTGCTGGAGGTTAAGTGACGTCTGTCGACCCATACTTCATAGAACACCTTCAGAATCCAACAGCCTAGCATCCCTATTGTGGGGTAAATATAGGGTCTCTCATGCCAACTACCTGAAATTCAAATGGGAAACACAGCCAGGCATCCCTTAATTATTACCAAGAAAAATAAGGCCAGAAAATTATCAAATCTCACTGTATATATACACGTACAGTTTTTGTATCAGTTGTTTGAATGTGTAAGATGTGTGTTATTGATTGATCCCCCAAAATACGGAACAACGTGCGACCCTTATCAGCTCAATAAGGGACATGTATTTTAGTTTCCAAATAAGGGATGATTCCGTATTTCAAGGGACGTTTGGCAACCCTACTATTGCGGGGGAAGGAGACCCACAGGTGTGAATCCCCAGCTAGGACGTTAAAAGTTACGGACTGCAGCTCGAAACGGATGAATCAGCCTTTTAAAGATGAGGCATTAACACGTAAACTCTGCCAATTATAAGACTCCCAAACTGTGTCTGTTCTTCAAACAGAGCGCGACCCGTGCTCCCCTCTTTTACGGCATCCCGTTACATAACCGTAAACGTAAACGTTCAGAGGAAACAAAGCGAGCGTAAACTTTAACTCACTGGAACACAAACAACCTGGCCGCAGACGGGCCGGTTCAAGAGGGTCAATGGTGTGACCCCCTCACCCTCCGAGTGTGTGTGTGTGTGTGTGTGTGGGGGGGGGGGGGGTGATGCAT
The DNA here is from genome assembly GCF_963454915.1 of Gymnoscopelus microlampas. Lineage (NCBI taxonomy): Eukaryota > Metazoa > Chordata > Actinopteri > Myctophiformes > Myctophidae > Gymnoscopelus > Gymnoscopelus microlampas. Next base: position 22,950,259 of record NC_139962.1, read on the forward strand.
TCAAGAGCGGCACAATGACTGTGAACTGAGGTTAAGGGTGGCGTCATAAAGGTGTAAATGTAGATTATCTGTTGGAATGGTTAAAAAGGCACAATTGTCAGACGCATGTGTCTGACATAATATTGTCATTTGTATACATATACTGTGTATCGTCGCTGTCGAGTGGAAACCTTGTATGTCCCAAAAAACGTTCCTTTTTATAAGGATGCCTTAGGGGCATCAATTTACGAAAAAACATTAAAAAAAAAAATACAGAGATACAAGGTTTGTGTTTGACAGCAATCACGCACGCACACACACACACACACACACACACACACACACACACACACACACACACACACACACACACACACACACACACACACACACACACACACACACACACACACACACACACACACACACACACACACACACACACACACACACATTTTACCATGAGGATTGCACAAACAATTTTGGTTCTTCAGGTTAGGGATACCTGCTAGTTGATAAGAAGTACTGTCTGAAGCTCATCCAACATCTCCCCTATAGCTGGCCGAATTTCCTCTAGGTTGAGCGGTAGATGTTTGAGGGTTCATATTCATATTCCATATTTACCTCTTCCATCGGAAGAGGACATAAAACGTACAGAAAGCTTGCATGAAAGAAATTCTCCCGCTCCGTGGGATCTTACCTATGTTCCCTCCGCCCCATGTTCCCTCAAAGCTAACACTAACCCTAGCCCCTAACCCCTAGTCCCTAACCCTTCGCCCCTGACCCCTAGCCCCTAACCCCTAGCCTCTAGCCGCTAACCCTTAACTGGGGTTACATCACCTTAAATCCAAGAAAAAGAAGAGACACATAGAGAAAGTTTCACTTTCTCACTGTATTCAGTGTTTGTGCATTATATTAAAAACCACTTGAACCCCAGCATCCATATTCTGGGAGAAACATTAGCCAAGAAAAGCAGATCTACAAGCTCACTGTCACAATTAACGCGTTGCAACGTGGGCAACCCGTTCTCAGTATTTGTGAGAATGTGTTGTTGTGAGCTTGTATATCGGCCATTTATGGCAAAGATATTTGGTGTAGACAGAAAAAAGCGGTCCAAGTACAGAGACAACTCAGGAACATAAATGTGTGTCCCTTCAATAAGGGACACGTCTTTTAGTTTCCAAGTAAGGGAAGATTCCGTATTTCAAAGGGACGGTTGGCAACCGTACATAGGGCTGTCACCCCTACCTACCTACCTGGGAGTGACATTGAGCAGAAGTTGAAGTTGAGTCGAGGCCGATGATCATAAACCATATATGTCCACTGAGTAGACGTGTGTCTGCTGGTGTTTGTGGAGGTCTCTCTCTCTCTCTCTCTCTCTCCCTCTCTCTCCCACGCACCTTGTAAAACGTCCTCTGTTCTCTGTGTCAGAGCCACACATCAGTACACAGAGCGTCGTCGCATTGTCTGCCAGGGAGCCGTTTCAGAGGGTCACAGGAATTTACACAGTCTGAGGATCTGTCACTAGGTGGTATAGGAAACTGTTAAGATAAGTCGTCGTCCCCCCCCCACCTCCCTCCAATGGCAGCCAGGTCTGTATAAGGCTGACTTCCTTTTCACGAGACTCTCGGCATCTCTCAGATCTCCCAGATTACGGCCGTGCCCCCCCCCACCCCAACCCCGCTCTTATCAGTAACCTGACCGGACCCACTTCCAGCTAATGCAAATGTTTGCAGAGAGATGGAGATCTGCTCTGTTGTCTCCCTGCGTGTGTGCGTGTGCGTGTGTGTGTGTGTGTGTGTGTGTGTGTGTGTGTGTGTGTGTGTGTATGTGTGTGTGTGTGTGTGTGTGTGTGTGTGTGTGTGTGTGTGTGTGTGTGTGTGTGTGTGTGTGTGTGTGCGTGCGTGCGTGTGTGTGTGTACGTGCTTGTATGACTATACTTGTGAGGAAGAAAAGTCCCCACAAGTGTAATAAAATTTGAGAAACATACACTGTGAGGAGTTTAAAAAACAAGATTTGGGGAGATAGGTTTACGATTAGGAAGGTCAGCTATTTACTGCTCCAGGGTTAAGGTTAAAAATGGCAACAACAAGAAATGCCATTCATAAAATCGCCATCCTAGAATTCTGATGTCCTCACAAGCATAGTAATACGCGCGCGCGTGCGTGCGTGCGTGCGTGTGTACGTGTGTGTGTGTGTGTGTGTGTGTGTGTGTGTGTGTGTGTGTGTGAGAGAGAGATATCAGTGGAGGTGTCCGTTCCTGCACAGATCTCAGATCTGGCAGTAAGGGATGTTCTAGGTGTCTAGACAGAGAAGGTAACAGGAACTGGCTTGTAGCCACATCATCTGGTACCTCCTCCATGCACCCACGTCCTTCAGCTCTGTGCACCCCCCCCCCCCCCCCCCCCCCCCCCCCACCCACGGTGTGGTTGACCTAGCCTAGCCCCCAAGGGTCATTTCTTACTTTCGGATTGCCTGCAATACACAGTCCCAAACACTAAACAAAGATAGTACTACTGTACATCGCACTAAAAGTGGTTATTTGGCTTGTAAATCACAGGGAACCTTTTTGGTGCTACTGTATATAGCACCCATATCTTCAAAGGTGATATATACTGTATGTAGCACCTTTGCCAAATGGTGCTACATAAAACCTTAAGAGGTGCCTAAACTAAGACAAGGAACCTCTAAAGAACCATACAGGGGCGTAACCACATGAACCTAGTGTCCATATTCTGGGGAGAACATTTGGAAAAAATAGACAAACTGAAAAGTATCAGTTCTGGACATTCAAGGTTTCCGCAGTGAAAGAGACAATATCATAGTTTAAGACTTCTGTATGTGTCCTCTTGTGCATAAAAGAACGCAAACCATTAAAAAAGCATGATGTATGGATGATAAAGTTCTTCCCCACTGAGACGTAATATCAGCATCAAAACCGCCCTCTACGACATTCCTGCACGATGATGATCCAACATGACTGAGCATCGCCACAGCACCCGGAAACATGGCTCAATGTTATCGTACAAATGACTGTCTACAAGTCACTCTCGCAGTGGCTATTGCGCTATATTTTGCGAAGAGTTATTTATACCCTTGGAGCAAGGGGGCATTCATCATCCGGGGTAGTGGTTTCCCTTCAAAGTTCTGCTTTTTATGACGTGCATTATTTCTTGTGCGCACACATAAACAAAACAGGGACTGCCGGCACTGAATCAGAGGGCTGTGTCACCGCGTGCCCCCCGGGTCAGGCTGGGCTTTCTTGTACCGCCAGTGCTTACATTATCATGTGAAAGGCTAAAGCTGTTCCAAATATTCCCCTCCAAACATTTATCCTGCCTGGACCTCGCCGTGGAAACATTCCAGCTAGGGTCCCGGGACCACTGTATAGGGCGCGAGGGAAGTTAAGCCACTAATAAAATGCAGTTATGATAAACCAAACATTTTTATGTCAAATACCCCCAAATTGATATGTATTTGGCCACAGACCCCCATCTGTTGTGCTAGGGACCCCCAAAACAGAACCTTTTGTGTTAAAAAAGTCTAAATTATTCAAAATGTTTCTTTTAATTTCTTTAAAAAGTCTTTTCAATTGCTAAAGTAAGCCTATAAAATAGGGTTAAAGTTCGAAATGAGTGTCTTGCTGCATTTGCTGGGGACCACCTGGAACCCCTTCAAGGACCCCTGGGGGTCCCTGGAACCCCTTCAAGGACCCCTGGTGGTCCCCGGACTCTGCTTTAAGAACCCCTGTAAAAAAACTAAAATGTATAAATGGCATCATGCTCATGCATTGCATTCAAGAAATGAAGAATTCTCTGAGAATTTCCCCAAGAAAATATGACCTGCTTTTACACAACAGTCACCAAAGATACGTTTTAAATTGGTTTAAAGGGGGTGTAAGTCATATTTTCTTAGAAGTGTTAAACAGATAGTAATCATCGCTATAGAGTGTTTGTTTAGTAACAGGGGTCTCCCCGTCTCTCCAGCTCTTTAGTAAACAGAAAATACATTTTCAGGTCATGATATTAAAGTATAGCTCCACCCAGTATAGGGTGGACACATTTGAGGCGGGGTCTTAGAATGCGTTCCTGTGCGTTAAATGGCATGCAGGCTGGCACCAGCAGTCTGTGTTTACACTGAGTGAGTTCACAAATGAGTTTCAACACACACCAGTCTCATTTGTCTTATCATTCTGTGAATGTGTGGCCTCGCCGTGATGGAGCCACACTTTTTAAACAGTTCAAAAAGCTTTTCACTCTCCCCCCAAGACACCTTCACACTTATACACTTAGAAAAACCTCATACACAGTAAAATCCTCAGTGTTAAAGGTGCCGAAAGTGATATTTCATAGTAAAAATGTATTTTGTTAAAAGTTAAAGCTCTATATTCTAATAGTATAATCATTACTATTGAGTGTTTGTTCAGTAACAGTGGTCTACCCATCTCTCCTGCTCTTTAGTGAACAGAAATGTATTTTTCAAGTGGGTTACAAATTTCATCCAATCAGGAAAGAGAATACAAAATTATTCATCAGCTTGTGTTCCAGTTCCAATTGTGTCTGCTCATTTATTTGTTTCATCACTTCCAATTTCACTTGTTTATCCTGTATGAGTTCTCTCTCCTGATTGCACGAACATGAAACTGGTATCCCGACCTGAAAATGTATTTTCTGTTTACTAAAGAGATGGAGAGTTGGGGGATACCCCCCGTTACTGAACAGAATAAAGAGCTATTTAACAATTTAAAAGAAAGAGAAATCACTTACAGCACCTTTAAGACAGAGGATTTTATTTTAGTGTGTGAGGAAATGACCTGCAGCGTTTTGGAACACACTTACACACAGGTCTATGTCAGTGGCTCTCAAACATTTTCAGACCCCCAATTTATGTCTTTGGCTTACGGACCCCATCTGAAATTATTTTGTGCCCCTAATCCCTATACACACGTACTGTTGTTAAAATGTTTCCAAATGATTCAAGATTTATTTTGGGAAAATAGCAGCTCAAGAAGCTCAGTACGCGTTGCATGGTGACACATTGTGAGCTTGTAGATCTGCTATTTTTAAATAGCCAGTATAGGGTTAAAGCGTTTAAACAGATTTCCATGCTATATTAACCAATTTAGCTTGGGACCCCCTAGAATCCCCGTCAAGGACCTCTGGGGATGCCCGGACCCCACTTTGAGAACCCCTGTTTTAAATTAGCAGAAAGTGCGCTGTATGGCCACAGCAGCTTATGAATATTCAAAAGGTATACATACTATTCCCCATCCGCTCATTCAATGAGCTGAATCATCTGTCTGTCACTCTAATTTAATCATCAACCCCTCTCATTCAATTATCCAATATAATATGCAAATGAAGCCAACAATGGCCAGCTCATGCTAATTACGTACATCAGAATAATTAAATTGGATAGGTGCGGAAGGAAGGGGGGGGGGGGGGGGGCTGAACCGTCGTAAAATGGGGAGCAGATTCTTTAATTAAGGCCGCAAAAATTTTATTAGAATCCGTAATCTGCCCGTAAATTGTTGAGCGGTGGCCACGCACCAGAGGGACATTACTCTTATTGGAAATACTCCCTGAGGGATAAAGGAGCAATCCACCTAAAACGGAAATCACTTCTATAGTCACTCCACTGACATCAGGCTGTTCAGGATAGAATCTGTACATTGTGTTGTGTCAAAATAATAGAGTCTTTCATAAATAGACAGAGGCCTTTTGGTCCTTTTGGAGTACAAACTATTGGTTGTTTATGAGTTGTACATACAGTACTGTACTTAAATTGTCTTTATGTACCCTTTGTATGTACTATGTAGCTCCTATGTAAAATATGACTGAATGTGCAACAGGTGTGTTATGGTGGGTGCAACATTTTATTTGGAAATCAACACGCACGCACGCACGCACGCACGCACGCACGCACGCACGCACGCACGCACGCACGCACGCACGCACGCACGCACGCACGCACACACACACACACACACACACACACACACACACACACACACACACACACACACACACACACACACACACACACACACACACACACACACACACACACACACACACACACACACACACACACACACACACACACACACATCTACATCTACAAAAAAATCAGTCTCTCTTGCTCATTGTCAACAAACCAGATACAGATGTTGGTTCTGTGGTTTCTAGTTTTGGGATGGATGAATGGACCCCGGTCGTAATCAAAGATAATCAAACTTGGTTTTGCACCTCGCAGCAAAGCGGCACTATAACTAAGGGCCAGCACCGTGGTGGCACACTGTGTCCCCTTGTGCCAAGGTGACAGAGCGTGCCTGGCGGCCGGTCGGTCGAGGCCCTAATCCTCTCCTCCACTGTTGCATGCATGCAGGCTCTGCTGCGTCCCCACAACAGAGCAGCCATGTCTGACAGGCCTGCAGCACAAAGCAGCCTGCTCCACAGCCAAACAAAGACCCTCCACCCACCCACACCCACACCCACACACACACACACACACACACACACACACACGTTTGTATTAATATACTTGTGAGGACATCAACACTTTAGGACAGCCGTATTATGAATGCCATTTAAAAATAATTGCCATTTTTAACCGTAAGCCTAAGGCCGAAAAACAGCAGATCTACAAGCTCACAGACGCATTGTGAGCTTATAGATCAGCTGTTCATCGGTGCATGACACTGGCGAGCAACTAAGTATAAATCATGTTGAACTCTAATTCCAATCCCTAAACCTAACCTCTAAGGCACCTAAATGTCTAATACCGACCTGAATGTTTTTCTAATTGTAAACGTATCTCTAAAAAATGTTTTTTTTAAAACTATAAAACAACCATGTGTCTCGCAAGTATAGTAATACAAACACACACACACACACACACACACACACAGCCGCACAGGCCTGCCTGCCGCAAGGTGCCGGAGCAACTGAAATATTTACAGAGGCGCGTTGTGTTGCTTTTGTGGTGAGTGATTGAAGACGGAGACCTCCTAGAGAGCAGGAGGTCCTGTTCCCCCACCCCCCCTCACTGTCCTTTGTCCGTCTAACGTGTAGTTTTTTTTAGTACAGATACTCCAAAATGTTACTTGACCATTTGAACCCCAGCATCCATATTCTGGGGGGAACATTATAGCCAAAAATAGCCGATCAACAGTAGATCGGCTATTTTTGTGTGAAATAAATAACGTACATGTACAGTTGCAACTCAGGTATGTTTTACTAAGTATAGAGTAGTACAGTGGTGAAGTAGAGTAATCAAGTAAATGTGCTTAATGACTGTCCACGTCTTGCCCAGTCCAGCCAGTATTTATTAAACATGTCAGTGTGACATAGTGGATGCAGGTCAGGAGCAGCGCACATGAAATGAAGAGTGAGTGAGAATGTAGGTTACATGTAAAATGACACATGACACAATACATAGCCAGGACCACGCACTATACGTAAGTGATACCCTTCTAGTGGTGGAAGAGATACTCAGGTCTTTTACTTAAGTAAAAGTAGCAATACCTCAATAGAGACATACTAGTTCCAATAATTACTTTTCACCACTGTACCCTTCATGCTATAGCACACCATGTTGACTTTAATTAATTTAAAATAACAATGAAACACTTCTCTGTGAATTAGACTCAACTGACTGATCACATGGCTAAATCTATGTAATTCATTTAAGAAACAATTGTCTTTATCAAGATCAACTTTACAGTAGAATTATGTTTTGTTTGTGCTGATGAAAACAACCCATTTACAAAATAAAGACTACAGAACGATCTGCAGTATAGCGAACCTTACTGCATGTCTATATTTGACCCTTACAAGAGCTCTATGATAAATTATGTACTGAGGAACATTGATAGCGATTTTGGAATGCTTGAATTGTAAACAAATCCATGAGCATTGACTTTTTGTGTGAAACGGGATATTATGGGATGTGATGTGAATCACCTTGAGATGAGGCTGAGAGGAGAACACACAGGCTGAGAGCATCTAATGCAGTGGTTCCCAAACAGTGGGTCGGGACCATAGAGTTAGCCGGGACCCATTTTTACGGGTCATGAGTAAATATCCCGCCTTTTTGTGTTTAAAAAAAACTATTTCAAAAGATGTTCAAAACAAAAGAAAAAAAATATGAGAAAAAATATCTAACCTTTTTTTTAAAATAAATAAATAGCAGATCTACTGATCTACAAGCTCACAACACGTCACATCGCGACTACTACTAAGAGAAACATTTAATAGTACAAAAAGCAGATCTACATGCTCACAAGGTGTCACATCGCGACTGCTATAAAAACATATAATAGTGAAAATGGTCTTTATCACTATGTGCGTTCATTCATGACGTGTGTTTGTACATTTGGGTCCCACATTTCTCTTTTGGTCTCGAGCTGAAAAAAGTTTGTCAACCCCTGGGATATGTGACGTTATGTGAGAATCACCTTGAGATGAGGCAGGGAGGAGAAACACAGGCTGAGAGCGTCTAATGAAGGATTCACTGCTGCCTGGAGGGTGAAGGTTCCCCAGGTTTAAATCCACTTTTCTCCTCTGCATGTTGTGTAGCAGACATGATCAGTGGCGGCTGTGGATTCAAGAGACAGTTTCAGCACTTTGTCACACTCAACCTCTGCAAAGGACAGCGCTCTGCTGTCACCCGGCACCCACAGTACACAGCAAAATACTTCCATTTTAGGGCTGCAACAATCAATTATTACTACTTTTTCGATTAATCAAATAATCGAAATATGCATTTTTATTTTATTATATTAATATACCGCATATGAAATAATTGTCGCGACAAATAATTGTTGCAAACAACTTTTTTTTTAAATTATAATCAACTAAATCGATAATGTTAGTTAAGCAATACTTTATACTTGGTTGTACAAAAATAGCAGATCTATATGCTCAGAACGCGCTGCATAGCACCATGTTGAGAGCTTGTAGATCTGCTATTTTGTTTTAATCTTTGAAAATCTACAATCAAATGCCTAAAATAGGGATGCCAGGTTGAAAGTGGTTAACTGTTGCAGGCCTATTGGACTTCACAGTCCATATATGCTACTCGATTAATTGATTATTCTTTTAAAATTAATCATTTTTAGGATCGATTAAGCCAATTAGTTTGATTAACTGTTGCAGCCCTAGTTCATTTAACTGAGCATTAAACTCCCAGGATTTTACTGTGTCTACCAGCTATGTGACCCGTCTAGCGTTCAGGGGGGGAGGGGGGCAGTTAGGGGTTAAGTGTCTCGCTCACGGACAGCTCGACACATAGCCGGGGCCGGTAATCAAACCTGGGACCTTCGGTTTCTCAGCAGGACTCTCTACCCCTTCAGCTATGGCCGCCCAACATAAGTGACAGAAACAGAGTAAACAAGCTCATGAAGAAGGCAGGCTCTGTCATAGGTGCTAAACAGGATGGTGTGGAGGTAGTGGCAGAGGTGAGAACAAGGCAAAAGATAATGGCTATCCTGGCTAACCCCTCCCACCCCCTCCAGAAGGAAACAGTGGGGCGGCTGAGTACCATCGCCATACGCAGATTCACCCTCCCACCATGGAGGACCGACGGACTAGGTCAGTCCTTCATGCCGGTAGCCATGAAGCTGTACAATGATTAGACCCTCCAGAAAAACGCGGGCAAAAATCCTTGATTATGCGGGCCACAATCCTAGATTTTGCTGGAGGGTCTACTAAATGATGCCATGGTCACTCCATCACCAGGCGTTCCACCCGGTCCATGGACTAATAATGACCATAATTATAATTAAATAATAATGTTTTTTATTCTATTTGTATTCTTTTTTTGTCCCTTGTTATATTTGTATATTTCTGTCTGGCTGTTGTTCTTAGTTGCTGTGTTCTTATCTGTTATTGTGTTTTTATGACTGCTGTAATTACCATGGTTACTATGGGATCAATAAAGGTCTCCGTCTCTCTGTCTGTCGGTCTATCTGTCTCTCTGTATGTCTGTCTGTCTGTCTGTCTGTCTGTCTGTCTGTCTGTCTGTCTGTCTGTGTCCAGTCTACCAGCTATGTGGGTGGGTTGAACATGCTCTGTTTTCTCCCTGTGATGAATTAGCCAGGGTCAAAGGTGACAGCACATTTATGCTCTGGGAGGAAACGTCCTTTCCTAATGACAGCTCTGAGAATGTCTTCCCCAATTAGCAGCACATCAGGTTCAACTACAAGGTGACGAGGCTGGTTGGTAGAGCGCAGGCTGGCTTATTGGCGTGCATGCTAATGTGAATATGATGCACTTTGATGAATTACTTTCTGTATGACGCTGTGTGTGGAGTGTGACAGTGGAGGTGGAATTTATAATTGCAAGTCACTATGAAGGACTTCAATAATAATGATTAATGTTATTATTATTATTATTATGACAAATTATTCTTCAAATCTGATTGCGATTGTGAGTGAGTAAGACAGGACTCGAAGACATGTGGTCAACATATCACACATTCACGCACTTATCATTTATACATCCTAGATCAGTACAGTATGGGAGCCAATTAACCGATCTACAAGCTCACAATGCATCGCAACACGACGGGTCGTGAGTTTGTAGATCTGCTATTTATGGCGAACGTTCCCCCCAGAATAGGGATGCTGGGGTTCAAGTGGTTGAGCCTGGAATCAAGCCAACCAGGCTCCTGGTGAATGAAGACCATAAAACATTTCTGTTCATAAAAATACCAATTGGAAAACGCAAATAAACGGCAAAGTTACAAGACTGTGTGCATATTTTAAGAAATAAGCCACTGCCTTTCCAAAGCTGAATGGGAAAACGATCATTTAGCAGCTTGCTTCTTTAAACTCCAATTGCTGTATTTATTATAGTGATTATATTGCTAATAGTGTTGCACAATATTGTAGTTGACTGGTAATAATATTTTATAACAATGTACGATCGAGTCTCTGGGCTATGGGATCTAGGATAGTTGCAACTCATATGACATTCGCGTGGGGCGGTAACATTTCCATAGTAATGCTCCACCAATCAGAAACGTTGCTGTTTTTTTTTTTACTAGATTGATTGCATACAGACGTGTGGCTTCTATAGGAGCATATAGCATCGTTTTACAGCCAGGAGCCTCATGGTAAGCTTTACATAGGATTATAGATGATAATCAGTGGTGGTGGTATACTCTGTTACAAGTACAAGTCTGGTATTCAGAATTGACTTCAGTACAAAGGTATTGGCATCAGAATATACTTAAAGTACCAAAAGCAAAAGTACAGAAATCTTCCATTTCATGTTTTCAAAATGTATAAAATAATTTGAAAATAGCAGATCTACAAGCTCACAACGCGTATCGCGACGTGTTGTGAGCTTGTGGATCTGCTATTTTCAAATAGCCGAAGTCTATACAGGGCTGAAGTGGTTAATGTAATGTGTTTGTAATAATATTTAAAATCTACAAAGTAACTAGAAACTAAAGTTGTCCAATAATTGTAGCGGAGTAAAAGTACCATGTTTGCCTCTGAGATAAATGGAGTAGAAGTAGAAGTATTTAAAATTGGAAATACTCTAGTAAAGTAAAAAAATACCTCCAAATTGTACTTAAGTACATGCACTTAGTTACTTTTCACCACTGCTGATAATACAACTCTCTATGGAGAAAATGGATGTGACTTTTACTTCCGGAATCTCACTGAATCTCACTGTTGAGCTCTATGCAGGTTCTGATCAGTAACAATCTAGACGGGTCAACACCAAGCCGTACCGTACACACCACCGCACTGCAAATACCTCCAATAGCTCTCTGCAGCCTGCACCTGGCACCCATCCAGCACCCATCTGTCACCCTGACTCCTGGCCACCAACTTTAGCCCACAGCTGATGAATAATCTAGCAACACGTGCTATTATTCATGTAACAATGATGCCGGATTCCCAGTGCGATTAATCACCTCTGAAAGGAGACAAAACGCTCTTGAAACGCCCTGAACTTTTTAAAAATTCATTTCTTTGGTGTTGCTGACGCCTGTAAGGAAATTCGATAGATGTCCTTTTGATGAAGGGAATATTGTGAAGCACCTTTCCGGTTCATGAGGCTGAACAACGCCATTTCATGGCAAATGTTTGACTTGCCTCTTGAGACCGGTTGATTATAGGCATATTTTTAAAGCTGAATGCTGTCCCATTCTTAAGTCTCAATGACAGAAACAGGACACAGTGACACTGATACAGTACGTCTATAGGACAGCAGTATATAATAGTAGCCTATATAAGCTTGCTAACAACGCTGGCCTTAAAGCTGCGCATTTGTACAAAAAGAACCAAATAGACCATTTTTAGTGAATAAAAGGTTACTATAAATACCGTCTTCTTCTTCTTCTTCTTGCCAATTACCATCAGGTTCACCACAGCGGATCACCTGTTTCCATCTGGACCTGTTATAAAGTCATATAATGAAGTCATACTTTGTAACTTTGTCTTTTTATCTTTATACATTTCTTACCCTCTTTTCTTTTAAGTTTTTCAAATAATCAACGTTTATTTTTTTTATATAATCTGCATATGAATTCAACTGATCAGTAATCTGTACATTAATTCAACAGTGGTGGAACAAGTACAGTATGCTACTTTTACTTAAGTAAAAGTCGCAATACCACAATGTAGAAATACTCCAAGTAAAAGTCCTGCATTAAAAATTATGAATTTTGACAGGTGACTATGGACTGAACTGACTGACCTATTGAACAGACTAAGGGTTTTATTGCTCGAGCAGTGTTTTATATTTTATATTTTATATTTATCCTTTTTTCACTTTGTTGCTGATGCTGTTGTTGTTATGGATGTACTAAACAATATTTCGCTGTATGTTGATCATGCAATGACAAATAAACATCTTATCTTATCTTATCTTATTAAAAATGTCAGTGTTGGCATCAAAATATAGGCTACTATAAGCAATTATTATGCAGAATGTCCCATTTCACAAGTTTTTTCAAAGGTTTTCAAAATCTATAAGCTCACAACGTGTCGCAGTAGATGAAGAATAAAACAGGGCTGGTTAATGTATGTTTTGTAATAATCTAAATCTTCAATGTACCTTGCACCTAAAGTTTTGGAGTAAAAAGTACAATATTTGCCTCTGAGATGTAGTGAAGTAGAAGTATCGGAAAATGTACATACTACAAGTAAAGTAAAAGTGTACTTAAGTACAGTACTTGAGTAAATGTACTAATTTCCACCACTGCCTTCCAAGCGCTCCGTGTCTGTCAGCGGGTCTCGTCCGGTCTAGTGACAGACGGACCAGCGCTGTCCAGAACTCTCCTTGTCCGGACGAACCTGATCCCTCGTAGCATGTTAGCCTGGTCCAAACATTAGTTCTACCGCCTGGCTGTGTGTTACCTACCGTTACACCCTGCTGGAAGTGCTGCGCTGGCAACCTGCCCGTTTTTATAAAAACCTGGCCCCGGTCTGGAATTACAAGCAGCGCCGTGCGGTATCCCATGACTCTGAGCTGTATTTACAGAAGGACATTGGGATGTTGATACTCATGTGCTTACAAGAGGATACATCTTTTATATGAAGAACTCTGTTGATAGGCAGTGTTTAATATTTATGAAGGGACTTTAATTGAGCCCACTTTTCAGCGGGCGGGCGCTGGCTTGCGGTGGCACCCTGTGCTGTAAATGATCACAGTTGGCAGCCTGTTAGGTATCATCATAAAGATATAGATGCTATCTGCTTTATTTCACCGCAGCGCCTGCTGCAGTGATGCATGGGGCTGCTTTGTTGCTGAATAGAAGCTACGGTAAATGATTTGCTTGTTTTCCACCAATAATCTTTGCATTACAGTGTTTGTTAAAGTACAGTAGTGTTTAATAATCTTATGAAAAATTAAGATGGGTCATCTAAATATTCCCTTTTCAGGATCCTGAGCCATAAAAAGAAACGAATAAGTTTGCACCTCCAACACACTCGATTACTTCCCCTATTCACACCTAGTGGTTCTGAACCTTTGGGTTGGGACCCCTAGGGGGGTCCCCACATGATTTTGGAGGGGTCCCCAGATGAAAAAAAGAAGAAAGAAAAGAAGGAAATAAGACCATCACTGCATCAAAAGTAATCAACAAACTATACTATAAAAACTGGTCAGACGTTGGCCAAATTGTCAAATCTTATAAGAAAGAGGCAAACAATGTGAGCTTGTAGATCTGCTATTTTCACAATATTTATCTGTGGAACAGAGTCAAACTAAATGTAATGTCTACAATTCCAAGTGCTTATTAGGGTGGGGGAGTCCCCACTTCAAATATGATTATTTTGGGGGGGTCACGGCCTGAAAAGGTTGAGAACCACTGACCTACAGTACGTCACTGTAGCTAGGGGGGGGATTAACTGGTTTGCAGTGTACACGTATAGGAGTCCTTGTGAGACTCAAACGGTGCACTCCAGACTGTCATCCATGTTGGTTCCAGAGCCATCGTGCCACTGAAAACCCCCTTCACCAGGTGACCTTGCTGAAACCGCTGACATCCACAGTGTCATAACAAGAGGCTTTAGCTGAAGTGACAGACTGACCTACTGAATGCCACAGGTTGGTAAGAAGCTGGAACGTTGTAATTATCAGCATGTGGAAGTGTGTTCTGACTGACAGCTCCAACAAAGGAGCGTGGGGGAGAGAGAAAGAGAGAGAGGGGTTTAGCTATTAAAGGGGAGGAGAGGAGAGAAAAAGCGTAGTTTTAAAAGCTCTTCATAGCCAAAGAATTACATGGCTGAGCCTTTAAAAGTTGACGAAAAGTTGTCACACTGGGAGGTCGGGTGATTGACAGCTTTCTCTGGGGGACTACATCCCTTTAAGAGCGGTGTGGTGGGGGGGGTAACTAGGTATATCTACTCTGCACTTTAAGTACAATTTTGAGGTAGGCCTACTTTCACTTTACTTGAGTATTTCCATTTTTGGATGCTTGATACTTCTACTCCAACACATCTCGGAGACAAGTTGTACATTTCACTGACTCCACTACAATTATTTGATAGCTTTCGTTACATGTTACTTTGCAGTTTTAGATTATTATTAAAAACATACATTATTAAAAACATTAACCACTTAAGCCATATTTTATACTTCAGATATTTGAAAATAGCAGCACGCAAGCGCAGAATGCATCGCATTGCAACACACGTTGAGTTTGATACATTTTGGAGAAAGAAAAAAAAAAAGAGTACTTTTACCATGGTACTGTAAGTATATATTTTACACCATGTGCAACACACATTTTTAATACAGGACTTTTACTTGTAGCAAAACATTTGGTATCCATCTTGGCATCGATACTTTTACTGTACGTAAGTCAAAAATCTGAGTATTTCTTCCCCCAGTGGGTAGGGGGCAGTACTAGCGACCCCCCCCCCCCCTCGGGGCAGACATACCTGAGCTGGACAGACAAGGTGAGGCAGATCCAAGCAACAGGCTCCTCCAGGGGCCCTTCAGGGGCCGCTCGCCACAAACCGTTCAAGGAGACATGGCGACAGAGTAATAGAGCAATTATCAGTGATTTGTAACAGAGTGGGAGGAGAGACGCAGAGCTCTCTGGGCCTGTCATTGGCAGACAAATTAGCCATATCACAATAATGCCTGGTCATGGTGGGCTGCCCCTCCAAAGCCCAAGGGTATCGAGTGTTTCCTACGCTATTGTGAGTACGATTTCGGGGATTTTTTTTTATTTTTTGGTGGTTGTGAAAGGTTTAGGATTATCTTCTTCTCCTACGCGCTTTCTTAGGCCTGTTCAGGCTTCGGAAATAGCCAATTTACAAGATCACATCGTGTTGCAATGCTACGTGTTGTGAGCTTGTAGATTGGCTATATTCACTATCTAAAAAAAATATATGTTTTTGGACAAATTTGCTGGAAATAGGGACACCAGGGTTAATGTGGTTTACATAATTGTTTATTTTGTATTGTTAAATTGTGATATTATCAAACAAATCTGACAGTCTACATTTCCCAAAAGGAAATGCATGTATTTAATTCAGTCTCACCAGAAGCACTGGATAAAACATATTCCCACCGGCCATAAACATGGTAAAAGGGGTGGTGTGGTATCAAAAGCAGAGGCATGGAACCCCCCCCGCGCGCGCTAATCAACCCTTGGACTTTAATGGTGTTCAAAGTTCAAATCTTAAGTAAAGGATTTCTGTAACGGTAGAAGAAAACAACATTGGAACGGTGTAAGAAGCCCGTACGACTTTTCACAGATTGCTTTCCATCCCCTTTTTTTCTCCCCTTCTTCCAGCTTCAATTCCACATCCTTCCTGTATAGCAGGCTCTGGCGTTACATCAAACCCGGGTTGAGTGGGAGTGAGTACCTGCTACTTCCCCTCCGCTGCTATCAGGTTCTAGCTTGTCATTCTCCACCAGGACGGCTCAAAGTGGGTCTGTCATTCACTGAGTGCTTTTTTATTGGTCCAATGAAAGGTGCAGGCGGCTGCTTTTCCATTCAGGTAACGGCGATGCTTCCGTCGGTGTCATGCAGGGGTATCCCCTGCTTTGCTGTCCGACGCATCAGCGTCGGCATCAGCGTTGATTTTGACAGCAAATTTAGATTTGGTTTAGTCATAGTCTTTTGAATAAAGTTTCATTTCGTTTTTGTCATATTTTAGTCATTTGAAAAGTTTTAGTTTTAGTCTAGTTTTAGTCGACTAAATATCATAAGATTTTAGTTGACTATATCTAAAGTTGATTTTGACGTCTAAAAAGGTATTTTGGCAGGCCTTGATTTCGTCGTAATGGCTGATTTTGGTTGCAGCTCAGTTAGTTAAGCCCAATTTATACTTTGCTGTACGACAGTGTTGTTGTACGACCTACAAGCTCACACAGGGCGTTGCATCAGTGGCGTGAGCTTGTATGTCGGACTAACACAGCATAAATTAGGCTTCAAGAAGAACACAGGTCGATGGGAAGACGGCCTGCTTTTTAAAAAATCCTACAACATTAGTTAACTATCAGGTTAAACTGATGTTAGCGTCAGAGCTGTTACTATTGGCGTTCGGGTGGCGCGGTGGTAAAGTGCCTGCTCACCACCGTGGAGGCTGGGGTTTCATATCCACCTGTACATCTTTACGAACACAATGGGGCCGTGTTCGGGGCAGGGAAGCCGGGCGGGGTGGGTGATATTTGTCATTGCACGTACTTCTACGGGCTGGGGCGGCACCTGTCCGCAGAGAGTGTGACAAAGTCTCTACGTCCTCTCGGTGGGGGCTCCTCACTCACTGGCAGGTGAGTCAGTAGGATACAACAGCAGTGATACAACACAACACATACATGTGTCTGTGGAGGAATGAATTGGCATAACGACTAAATTGGGGGGAAAAAGGCATTCAAAAAAGAAAAAAGGAAGAGGTGTTACTATTGATCCATTTCAGTTTTTCATCTTCATTTCTGTCAATGTCAAATAAGGCTGTTCCCTTATAGTCGATAAATTGATCAGTTTGGTCTTAGTTGACATTTTGAATGCATACACATCTCTTATAAACTCTTGATATAACCCTTTTGATTCTACCAGTCACCATAATTAACATAACAGAATATTCAGTTCAACCTCACCAAACTGAAAAGACTGGTCTCTGCAAGACTGTGTGCAGCAAACACATATAGTCTGATCTTTCAATGTAAATCTAGCTTTTAAAATTCTGCTTATATGTAGACACAGGCTGATAGCGTGCAGAGTAACAGAGTCAGTTGCCTAATGATGCATATTTTAACTGATGCTAACCGTTGCTGAACACCAGTGATTTGTGCTGACGTCTGCTACTTTATCCCATTAAAGGAGTA
Organism: Gymnoscopelus microlampas; assembly: GCF_963454915.1. NCBI lineage: Eukaryota > Metazoa > Chordata > Actinopteri > Myctophiformes > Myctophidae > Gymnoscopelus > Gymnoscopelus microlampas. The sequence continues at coordinate 22,968,045 of NC_139962.1, forward strand.
GTTCACCCCAGAAAATACTTATTTTCTATCAATTACACACCCCATGAAGCCTTGAATTCATGGACATTTTTTGTTTTTTGTCGCATTCCTAAGCCAATAAGTTGATGACCGGCGGAGTCTTCGGTACTGAGTTCCCTATTGGCCGATGACCCAGTCATCAAATTATTGGCTTAGGAATGCAACAAAAACTTGGGGTGTATAATTGATAGAAAATAAGTAATTGTTTGGGTGAACTACTCCTTTAAGACCTGAGGCTAATTCTCCAAATTCCTTTTAAATCATAAGTTCTCAAACTTTTTCATAATTCAAAATTATACACTTTCAAGATTTTTCAAAAATACTCAAAAATAGCAGATATACAAGCTCACAACGTGTCACTTAGTGCCGCACTGCGAGCTTGTATATCTGCTATTTTTGAATAGCCAACGCTAAAACCTAAAATAACACAGAACTTTTCCCGCTTTTAATGGGTTATATAGGCCCTACACTGGTTCTTAACGTGGGGTCCCAGGACCACCAGGGGTCCAAATGGACCCTTACGGGCTGTAACTCTGAGATCGTACAACACTGACACATTTTACAGTGTAAATTGGGGTCCTAAAGATAATCATATCAAATGGGAGTAAGTGCCATGGCCTAATGCAAGGGCCGCCGACCCCTCCAAAATAATCATATTTGAACTGGGGACCCCCCACCCTGACAAGCACTTGGAATTGTAGGCATAAATATTGTGAAAATAGGCCCTACGAGGCACTACGAGGCGTTGTGAGACTGTAGATCGGCTATTTTCACAATGTTTGCCTCTTTCTTACGTAATATTTGTCAATTTTCTTGTCTTAAAAGCCATTAAATTGTCACTTTAGAAATGTGCAAATACCCTGTATACACTTCTATTGTATGTTGGTTTGTTTACTGTTGAGTGAGAAAACAATGTTGCACATAAAGCTAATCATCTGGGGACCCCCCAAAATTATTTCTGGCCTAATGAATATCAAACTGGGGGTGAAATGAAAAAGGTTTAGAAGAACTGATCCGCTAAACAGGATGATTCTAGGTGTCTGTCGTCACAGCGGACATGGCACCACAGCTTAGAGAGTGTCGGTCCCCATCAGGCCAGCTGCTGTGTGCTATAATGACAGCCAGCTGTTTGACTGGCAGAGTGCTGCACTGCCCGGGTCACATGCATGTCACTGAATATCTGTGAGAAATACAGCAGCACTGGCTCCCCGAATCATTCCACACGTCCACCACATCACCAGGGAACACACAACTCCACAGCTCGTGCTGATCCTCTGCACCTTATCTCATGTACAACGCACAGATACTCTTCTTGCACCTTAAGACCTGAGGCGGATTCTACAAATGTCTTCTGAATCAATAATTAAAAAAAATAAATAGCAGATGTACAAGCTCGCAGTGAGCTTGTATATCTGCTGCTTTTGAATGCCAACGCTAACATCTAAAATTACACAGATGCTTTCCCAGTTTTAATGGGTTATTGGTCTATGTCTATGTCATGAACCGTATATACCATGCTCATGCACCTTATGTCTAAACCATGTACATACTGCACGGATGGATATGCTATGTGTAAATACGTAGACCCCCCCCCCTGCTCGCCCTATCTCCCCTCTGCTCTTTTTTCTTTCTATTTCTAGAAACAACAAAAACTAATTCCACCCACTGTTTTACATGTGTAAACCTGTGATGTGACAATAAAGATAATTCTGATTCTGAACTCCACTCAGAACCCCACAGCTGCGCCCTGTAGCCAGTGAACAAAGCCTAAACGTAGGACTGGTGCTGTTCATCATGGATAATGGGATCCTGAGTTTATGTCTGGAAATGCTTTAGATGTGCTCACTGGCAGGGACGGGACGGTGAGATGATTCAGGTTGAAACAAATATGGCCGTGGATCAAAACCATCATGGAGGGGCTAATAGTTTCTCTCTCTCAACAGACAGCTGCTGTCGGAGCGTTTACTGCACATGTTTGAATCTCGATATGCCTTAGATTGACATTTTGACGGCAGGTATAAATTTGCAAGGTTTAGTTCAACGAGTCAATTCAAAGTGCTTGACACAAAACATTAAGCGCATTAAGACAAGGCACACAATACACATTATAAATATTTGAATACAAAATAGTTAGAAAATAGTTAGAAAATAAAAATATGGTCAAATCAAATATGAGAATAAAGTTACAGTGCGGAAATTAATCAAATCCATAAAAGGGCAGCGGAAAATAGAAAAGCTTTGATTTAAAATGATTGAAAGTTGTTTGTTACAGATATGTGGCACAAAAAACTGAACGATGCTTCTCCACCTTTAGTTGTGACTCTGGGGACAGAAAGCTGTCACCGTCTGGGTGCAAAAGATCACAAATGCAAGGCTGTTTTTTGGCTTTTTGATAGGGATGTCCGATATTATCGGCCTCCCGATATTATCGGCCGATATTAGCATAAAAATTGATATCGGGAAAATATCGGTATCGGTTTTTGAAAAAAAAATTTTTTTTTTTTTTTTTTTTGCTTTATAAATAAGTTACAGGAGTTCTTACTGTATATGGTGTGTGTGATATGAAATTTGAGCTTACCCTAATCACAATAATCCCTGCATATATCGGTATCGGTTGATATCGGTATCGGTAATTAAGAGTTGGACAATATCGGTATATCGGTTATCGGTAAAAAAGCCAATATCGGACAACCCTACTTTTTGACTTACATTTCGTTGCTGTCGGGGATAAACCCCTTATCTCCATATTTTAATTTGTAAAACAATCTGGATATGAGCGCTAGAATAACCCTAAAATAAAATGGTAAATGGTGCTTTGTATATATATATAGCGCTTTTATCCAAAGCACTTTCCATAGATTATGCATTACATTCACTCATTCACACACACATTCATACACCGATGGTGGAGGAAACAAGGCACCAACCTGCTCATTGGGAGCAATTAGGTTCAGTGTCTTGCTCAAGGACACTTCGACACTAACTCTGGGGGAGCCCAGGATCAAACTGGGAACCTTGCGGTTACCATCCGGCCTACCGGCCACTCTACCCCTGAGCCACTGCCGCCCAAAATAATAATTGTTAAAATAACAAATGACACAAACAAAACAACTGTAAGAAATCTGAACAGCTGCTCAAAATGTTCTTGCACAATGTAGAGTATACAAGTGGATTATACAAGTGATATCGGGCAGAAACCTCCTATATCCATGTTCTAACTATTTGTGTTTTTTCGTAAATTAATGCCCTACTTGATCATACTACAGCGATCACACAAAAGCATAAAAAAGTAGCAGATCCCAAGCAACGTTGCTTCGTGCTGCGTTTTGAACTTGTATATCTGCTACTTTTGCCGTTTTTGAATTTGAATCCTGAAAAGTAACAGTTTTGGACATATGAGGTTTCCACCCGACAGAGACGATATAACAGTACCCTTCCTAGATACAAAGCCACACTTTGTCTCCAGCACTGAGTAGATCAAGTAGTGACCTGTGACCTCTGTGAGACCTAATGGTGTCTCTTTAGTGCCATCTGACAGCCCTGGCCCCGCTGGTGTCCGGGAGATGACTTGATTTCAAGCAGTTTTTCAGAGGACTGTGGGAGCCAGGGAAAAGACCTGGCTGGCAGACAGCAGTGGTAAGCGTGCTCAGGTATCTCAGTGCAGCATTAAGTGCGACCCGGGCAGCCCTGTACACAATCAGCCCCTTACATTGTGGAGGTATTGGCATACAGGGCTCCATCCTGTGCTTAGCATGCCGTGGTGTAAGAGACACCGGCGCGTGGCATTTCTGGGAGGAAGTTTGGCTCCCTTTATTCGAGGGGTTGGAAAAAAGCTGTCCAATTTTCTAACTAAAATGTTTGCTGAATCATTAGAAGTGGGTTTAAGGGCTTTAAGTTGCGCCACTCCGGGAGATGAGAGAGCGCTTGTGTTTGTTTATGTATCTGCCGTGGACAACTTTGACATTTATTGGGTTGAACCGACGGACTTCTAGGTTAATCACATGATTACTTTATTAGAGGTAATCGTGTTGATTCAAATCTTGACTTTGACATCATGCTGCCTTTCCCTCACCCGGGAACAAGGATGACTTTTGAAGACATCTGCATGTCTGAGTATGACCTTTATCAAGGTCTATAAGTCATACGTTTGTGTCAGGAATTTATGGAAGGAACCACTCATGAAATGACAAACGACCAGCCATTTACAGTAGCGGTTCCCAGTCTTTTTTTCCTTGGAGCCCCGCTTCTTACATTTGACAAGTAAATTCCTAAAATGGCCAATAGATGCTAAGGTATTTAGTTTAAGATCTTGTTGCAAGCGGTCCCAAGAACCAGGTGCACCAATGCTGAAAGCAGTTTTTCCCAGTTCAGATTTGGCAAGAGGAACCAGAAGGACTAGCCATTCGCTAGAGCGAGCCAGAATGCGACTAGGGTCCTGACGTGGACCATGATGCGCTTTTACATAATAAACAAAGCATTAGTTTGTACTTTTAAGGTCAATTTAAAGTGTTGAACATTATGTGTCTTACAATGTTCTGAGTTTTGAGCATTCGTACTGTCTGTGAGACTGTGACTCAACGACACCATCACCACAAAATGTAAACAAGGGGAATGGGATCTTGTGTATCTCCATGGTAACGGAGTTTACTGTCTTCACAGCCAATCACAGTATGAGACATTTTATGAAGTGTCTGCGACCTTTCATTTTTCCAGAGGTACATGACACCGTCTGTGAAGGTCCTCCGCGACACATTTTTATTGTTCTGATGTCACTTGACGTTGTGCGACATGTCATTCGACACGCATTTTGTTTACCTTTACAGGTAAACAAAGTCCATATTAGAGAAATGGCTCTCAAAGTGGGGTCCAGAAACCTTCTGGGTTCCTTGTAGGGGGTTCCAAATGGAGCCTTACAGGTCTGTAACTCTGAGAGCGTACAAACAGAACCAAATGGACCCCTATGGGTCCATTTGGTTCTATTTGTATGCTCTCGGAGTTATGGAGGACCGTGACATTTGTTTAGTTTTTTAAGTTTGAGAACCACTGTATAAGAGGATCATATTTGCCTTAGATGAGTGTACTTTTATGTTTGTATGACACAGATCAAACCCTCATATTCTACTTTACAGTGTGCAGAGGGTGATTCAATAAGTCTATCATTGGTGTGTTTGATTTCAGCGGGGTGCGTTGCATTAATGTGTTGTTCTTACAGCTTCTATCTTGCTGATGCAAGAAAACGACACAGCGGTGATGTTGAACTCGTCACTTGTTGATGTAAACGGAAGCAACCGGCAGACTAAACACTGTGGACATGTCAGATTGCTTCACAAACACACACACGTGTTCCACGTTAACACAACTCAAAACAGACAGCTATAGGACTGCTGCAGTTACTGACCGTGAATGCTGTGTGCACGCGCGCACGCACACACACACACACACACACACACACACACACACACACACACACACACACACACACACACACACACACACACACACACACACACTCTACCCTGCAGCATAGCTGCTACGTTAAAGTGATGAGCACATGAATGCATTACTACATGTAAAATGGACCATTCTGCATAATGAGCACCTTTACATTTGATACTGTATAGGTATATTAAATATGCTCAAATTGTGAATACCGGACTTTTAATTATAATAACAGTATTACAGTAAGAGTATTAATATTGCTACTCATACGTAAGTAAAATATTTGAGTACTTCTTCCACCACTGCCTTGTGTTGCAGCAGTGAAGAATGAATTTGCACCTCTGACTGCTGTGTTAGAGGCTGTGAGGCTGTGTTATGAATTATTCATGTACACTAACATAACTTTTCAATTAGGTTAATTGGCAGACTCTGGAGGTTTCTCTAAACATTGTAGGACGATGCTGTCAGGCAGAAACCTCCTATCTCCATATTTCAATGTTTTTATCATAAATGAATGCCCTACTTTGTCATACTACAGTGTCCTAACAAAAGTAGCAAAAATAGCAGATCTACAAGATTTCGACACGTTGCGTTGCGAGGCGGGGTGAGCTTGTAGATCTGCTATATTTGCACCTTTTGAATGATTTTTAAGTGAGTGAAACGTAACAGTATTTCACATACAAGGTTTCCACCCGACAGAGACGAGGAGCACCGCTGGTTCACCGGCAGAAAGGGGGGGGGGGGTCTCTGTCTGTGGTCTTAATACACACTGACTTAAACAACTAATATAATTTAATAAATATTTAAGAGAACAAAATGTCCTTTTAGCAGACTTTTAACCTCTGAATAACTTAATGTGCTTCACCTTCAATTGCAGTTATATTAGGGTATTTATTTAAGCTTTTGTATCGTTTTGTATAGGTTATTGAATACCAATTTTTATTTATTTTCACATGATATAACATTCATAATAATGTACATACAGTACTGTAATATGCAGAAGTCGCAATAGAGAGCTATTACAGTATGTCACATTTTAGTATTTGATACAATACATGTTCTGGGTGTAAATGTTTAGTATTACAATTACACCCTACTGTGTCGTGTAGCCACTGAGAGTATTACTATGAGCCACACTCCCATAAATGATCATTCTAACATGAAATGTAAAACATTTTTACCAGCTGTATTCATCAAGGGAGCCAAGGTAAGAGGACCTCTACTGTTATCATAATTAACACCTTGACACAAACACACACACACACACACACACACACACACACACACACACACACACACACACACACACACACACACACACACACACACACACACACACACACACACACACACACACACACACACAGTATTACCATAATTGTGAGGACATCAGAATAACTTTGTTATAACTAAGTTATGTAAGTTAGATTGACTTAGTGTCAAAATAAGTATACATTAAAAGTATAACTCGAACCGTAACCCCTGAATTCCAAATCTTTTCTTAATTTAAATGTATCTTTCGAGGGCCATGGAAATTGTCCTCAAAATGACTATTTCTCAAATTACTACTACTACTATACTGGACATTTGGCCCTCACAGGTATAGTTACACAAGTACACGCACCCCCCCCCCCCCCCCCACACACACACACACACACACACACACACACACACACACACACACACACACACACACACACACACACACACACACACACACACACACACACACACTCTTATGCTTAACTCAACGTTGTTAAGTTGACACAGCGACTGTGTCAAGGTCAGGGAAATATTGACACAGTGTCACAGTGACAGAATAATGGCTTTCTTAAACGTGGTTCTGATCAGAGCTCGCTATGCCTTCGTTCGTCAGAATGTTTTTTTCTCCTCTTCGTAAAACCCCACGGCGGTCCAATCACAGCGCTTTGACACATTCCCAGATCGTGGCCAAAACTGTGTTCTCTCTATACACATTTTAATGTAATTGAAAATATGAAGTATGCGCTAAAATAAGCTCCGCACATTTACACTGGGAGAAAGAAAACAAAGCCACTTCACATACTGTGAAAATCCTTGCTGTTTAATGTATCAATTTGTAACTCTGAGAGTGTACGAATGTACACTCTCTTACGGGTCCATTTGGTTACAAGCAGTAACCTCAGAGTTGAAACTGCATTCCGTAAATTATTTTAATGAATAAAACGTTATTTTAATCTGTATGGTAGAGTATGTTAATACAATAACTAACACAACTGTGGTTGTTGTATAGTCGAGCTCCCTCATAGACAGTAAAGAATAATGGACGAAAGGATCCGTGACGTCACCCATTGGACACGTTTTGAAGCCGAATTCAACCAATTCAAATCCACCATCTTGGAATTTCCGGTCCCGAAAAGCAACCGGAAACTAATGCTATTGTGTGGAAGGGGAGCTAGGGCGTGTCTTCACTCAGTAGAACCCAGTCACAAGCTCCGGAAATATACCCTGCTTTATCATCCATTTTAAAATTAAAAGGACCATCATTTAAAAGAAAACGCATTTCATGCCGTGGGAAGAAGACTTGAAACTATAGCGATTGAAAAGGTTTACTAAGGTAATGTGATGCGATGCGAGAGTGCGGTCTAGCCAACACCAACTTGGAATTCCTGAATCGTTGCCCCCCACACTCTCCTACCTAGCACCAGGGTCTTGAGCTCTACAGTGTTGTTAGCTAAGCTGTCGCGCCGCAGTGCATCTATGTAGGTGGTGCACTTCTTGCCTTTCCTGGCTTTTCCCTGGGTTGGCTCCCACAGTGTCAGTTTGCTTGCCTCTAGTTCCGGGTGCCTGACCCAGTGCCCTGCCAGCCTCATCCTTCTCTCTCTGACTTTGTCTGTGACCCGTGGTAGGTCCCCATAGAGGACCACATTTCTGATTCTGAGTTGGGGAATCAGCAATACCTTCTAGGCCATGCAGCGTTTTAATCACTTCAGTATTGGCTTCATTTCCATGAGTGAATGCTTGCCGCCTGGTCTCCCTGCTCTAATATTGAGCAGTTTAAGACCCTGACCAAACTGTTTGACAAGTAGTACCATCTCAAGCTCATAAGCACAATATCAAGCGGATGGATTCCGTCTGGGATAGGTGGTAGGTATGTAAAGGTGGGAGACCCGGGGTTCAAATCTCTGGCAGGATGTAAAACTTCCATTGTGGCTTTAAATTAACTTTGGGGAATTTTCTTCCCTTGTACTTGTACCTGAGGTCTTTTATTGAAAGAAAAAAAGCACAGAATAATTTTGCTGGATCGTATTTTTATTGCCACGTTTCTATTCTAGAGACATATCCCGAGGATACATGTCTGCTACTTACACCTATTGTCTGCACACTGCGGTTTGGACTGAACTCTATATTATCAAAGATTGTGTTACCGAGGCTACTATTAATGCAGGCCATGTAGGAATATAATGACTCTTAAGGAGGCGCCCATTGTAAAACAATCTGGATATGAGCGCTATAGCTTAACGTCTAAAATAACACAAACAAAACAACTAAGAAATCTGAGCAGCTGCTCAAAATGGTGCTTGCACAATGTAGAGTACACAAGTGGATTATACAAGTGATATCGTCATTGTCAGGCAGAAATATCCTATATCCATATTCTAACTTTTGGTGTCTTTTCATAAATGAATGTCCTACTTGATCATACTGCACCTTAACTAACTCATTTCTAGCACCTTAACTAATGTCCATAAGTATCATACACAGCATACATCTGCTGCTATGCTCACACACCTTTATATCTTATCTCATTACCATGTATAAATATGCAGATAATTGTCTCCGCCAGGCCAAAAGGCATGAATGAGACTATGTTTTGCACCCTGTCCGTCCCTCCGGTGAAATGTTGCGCGCACATTCGCACTACGTCGAGGAACAAATGTCAAGTGTTTGTTCAGTAACAGGGGTCTCCCTGTCTCTACAGCTCTTTGATAAACAGAAAAAACATGTTCAGGTGGGTTACATATCTTTCAACCAATCAGGAGAGAGTAGGCTACTCATTTATCAGCTCAAATCTTTTAGCGTTCCAGTTTAAAATGTGTCTGCTCATTTCGTTGTGTCATCAATTCCAATTTCACTTGTTTTATCCTCTATCCTGTATGCGTTCTCTCTCCTGATTGGCTAAAATTGGTATCCCGATCCTATATTAATATAAAGAGCTGGAGAGACAGGGACACCCCTGTTACTGAACAAACACTCAATAGCAATAATTACTATCAGAATATATAGTTATTTGACACTTATTTTAACAGAGGAATATCACTTACCCCACCTTTAACGTTTTTATAATGTGTCTGCACTGTAATTTTACTCTCTTCTTTTTCTGTTTTATTTGTACGTATTTCTATTTGTATTAGATTTAAACGTCCTTTCATATGGTGTTTATTTTTTCAGTCTTTTGCTTTATGTTTTGCGCGAACCACTTCGAATTGCCTGGTGTTGATATGTGCTATAACGTGCCTTGCTAGAAACGTCGTATCTGACCTAAGAGGTTTAATACCTGCCGTTCTACCCATAGTGTCATTTAACTTTATTTCTATGTCATCTATAATTGTACCAGTATAGCTTTGTTTAATATGTCTATGCTTGTACCTGTATGAGTGAGTGACTAAATAAACCACTCTTGATTCTCTTGAAATATAAACCGCAGCTATGCAGTCGCCCGGAGCCCGGAGCGCTGCGCTGACGCCCGAGGAAGTGTGGTAAAGAACCCGTCCGTCCCGGACGGCTGGGAAGAACTGGAATGTTGTTAGAGGAACCTGTCACAAACCCCCGCCCCCCCTCGCCAAATTCCCCCACAGCAGCAGAGCCACAATGTAATCTGTATGACCCATTGACCTGTCCCCAAAGATAATGACATGCACAGGAGACGAGGGAGTTCCCACAATGTAATGCCTTAAGGCCACTGGTGTCAACAAGCATAAAAAACGTATGCTACTGTATACTTCACGCAAAAAGCTCAGAGGTACACATGCTCAGCCAAAACGTTTTTTTGTTAAAAAGTTAAAGCTCTATATTCTGATAGTAGCCTAATCATTGCTGTTTGTTCAGTGGGTCAGGTGTCAGGGTCTACTTGTCTCTCTGCCTCTTTAGTAAACAGAAAATAAAGCTTCAGGCCGGGATATCGATTTAGGATACAGGATAAATAAGTGACAGTAGAAGAAACAACAAAAAAAAAAATTGCAAACAAAAATTGGAACTAGATAATCTTTGTGGAGTTCTCTCTCTGGATTGGAGAAGATTGTTATCCCAAACCGAAAATGTGGCCAGCGGTGTCACCAAGCTTAAATCCTATTGTATACTAGTGGTCTGTATCAGTGTCACTGTATCCCCATTCTGTCACTGAGGCTTCGGAATGCAGTATTCGACTTTTAAAATCCATAACACAGGCTCATCTGAAAGTCTGACCCTTTGAATGTTTGCTACTGTAGGTAGCTTCATAACTGGGATTACACTCCCAGAATTGCCTGTAAACAATCAATGCATTACTTCAGATCAGATTTTATACTTTGCCGTGTGACTGCGTCGCTCCCACGTAGCGAAAATAGCAAATCTACAAGCTCACAAGCTGTAGCATCATGACACAATACCATGTACTGTAGATCTGTTCTTTTCTAATCATGTGGATCTCAGGATCCACATGGTAATATGGCTCCATTGTGGATCTCAGACTTTGTGACCAGCATGTGACATCAGTCATCTATGACATATTTATGGCGTAAGATTCCAAATTTGGCCAAGGTTTCAGCCCGATCAGAGCCTTACTTGATTAATTCAAGTTCAATATTTCAAAAAGTACAAATACTGTATGTGAATACAAAATGTGTAGGTACTTCTGCGGCGTACTGGCAGTGTGCATACAAAGGTTGGTGCAGGTCGGTCCAGCGGTTTGTGAGGCTAACCCCAGACACACACCCAGATACAAACAGATACACACACAGACCCTTTGTAAAAATGTGGAAAATGCTGCATTATAATGACATGCTTAAAATAGTGACACCAGGTTGAAAGTGGTTTAAAAATGAGCTGAAACAGGTTCTATTAGCAGGACGTGTCTGTTTGGCTGCAATCTGATCATTCATGGCTCCAGCACCAGCAGACAAAAAAGAAAAAAAGGAAAAGAGAAGAAGAAAGAAATTCTCTCTTCACTGTTAGGCATAAACCTTGTACAAGTATGTCCAAAATAAAACTCTTACTTTTCAGGAAATGTTAAAAAGAACCTGTGTTCCAATGGATCCAATGTAACATTAGTTATCATTTACACACACAAGCTTATGCTTTTCATTGCTTAAATATCTGTACAACCCACAGACACGCTTAACCACTTTCACTTTCATTTGCAGTAACCGATCTACAAGCTCACAACCCGATGCGTCGCATTTATTGTGAGCTTGTAGATCTGCTATTTACGCTACTTTTGCACGACACTGTTGTACGACGAAGTAGGGCATAAACGTATAATAATAATAATAATAATAAACGTTATTTATATAGCACTTTTCATGACATAAATGCAGCTCAAAGTGCTTTACAGAGCAAAAAAACACAAAACAAAAACAAATGTATAAAATACACAATAAAACAGTGTAAAAAAACAATGGCAAAAAAAGTATAGAGAAAAGCAAATCTAAAGATCAAAAGCTGAAATTTGGAGATACAAGGTTTCTGCCCGACAGACAAAAAGTGAAAAGAGAGAATATTATCGTCTGGAGCAGAATGAGATTGGATTGGAAGGGGGGACGTGTTTATTCGTCGTCATAAACATCTCAACGTCTAACGCTAACTGTCTCCATCTGCTTCTGATTCTACACCCCGTTTTTAACAGTATAGACATTATATCGTGTCGTTCGGTAGAAACCTCACATGTCCAAAACTGTTACTTGTCAGGATTCAAATTCAAAAGCATCAAAAGTAGCAGATCTACAAGCGCTTCGCGATGCGTTTCGAGCTTGTGGATCTGCTACTTTTGAAGCTTTTGTGTGACGCTTCAGTATGATCAAGGGCGTTAATTTAGGGGAAAACGCAAAAAAGCTAGAATATGGAGATAAGAGGTTTCTGGCCGACAGTGAGGATAAAGCTCATAACGTAGCAGGGCCTGGAGGAGAGGACTCTCTCTCTGCTGCACGTCAGCAGCGGCTCCACATCCAGGAGATTAGTATCAGTGGTGGGAGAAGTACTCTGCTTTTTTTTTACTCAAGTAAAAGCGGCAATACCACAATGTGTCCTGCATTCAAAGTTTGATTTGAGTAAACACAAAGTAAGCAAGTACAAAAGTGTTGGCATTAATATATGTACCAATAGTTAAAATTACTCATTGGGCAGAATGTCCCATTTAATATTTCTTTTTTAATGTGTAAATATTTTTCAAATATTGCATATATTACAAGCTTGTAGATCTGCCATTTTCAAATAGACAAAGCATAAAATAGGGCTTTAATGTATATTGTGGATTGATGATCAAAATCTACAATTAACTTAGCTAGAGTTTTTAAATAATTGTAGTGGAGTAAAAAGTACAATATTTGCCTCTGAGATCGAGTGGAGTAGAAGTATAAAGCATTGATAAATCGGCATACTCAAGTAAAGCAAAAAACAAAAAGTACCTTTACGTTGTACTCAAGTAAATGTACTCGTTTCATTTCTACCACTGGGACTGTGCTGCTACAAGACTGTCTCCAGATGGAGGAGATTATTACTTGAAGACGGTGAAAGTACAGCGACTGCAGTCCCTTCAGGCAGGTAAACAGTGAAACGGGAAACTGTCACAACTGATTGGAGGAGGCACACGGCCAATGGCACGAGATACTGTACCCCCCCCCCCCCCCACACACACACACACACACACAACCAGATCACAGATGTCAGATGACAATCTGTTGAGTCGAGAGGAGAGAAGGAGGAGAGGAGGTTGGTGTGGGGGGGGGGGGTTCTGGAGGAAGTAGAGGACAGAAAGTGAAGAGGAGAGGAGGTGGTGGAGGAGATTCTGATTTATACTTTAAAGTCGTGCGCCGAAAACATAACCACTTAAACCCTATATGGTTGACCGTAGTCCCTCAGGGCACTGTACTAGTGTCTTTTCTGTTCTCTCTTACTGTGGGTCGTAAGTCGGTCGACAAGCTCACAACGGCGTGTTGTAGTCGATCAGCTACTTTCCGCGAAAGCTTTCCCCACAATACGGACGCTGGGCTTTAAGTGGTTAAGAAGCGTCTTGCTGCAATAGCAGAAAACGACCGATTTATCAGTATCACGTTAAAATGTAAGTTGAAATGTAGTTCATTGATGTGACATTATAAGTTATTGTGACCAAAACCATATACTATACGTTATAACGTGATGACTTGTTATAAACCATTTCTTGTTATAACATGATTGTTATAACATGAAACATTGTTATAACATGAAACATTGTTATAACAGGATTGTTATAACCTTAAACATTTCACCTTAAAACAATATAACAAAACATAATACATATAAAAAATAATACAATTAAAATATCTTGTTATACGGTTAAAACCATGTTGTTACAACAACAAACCTTTCACATTATAACGTGATCAGCAATAAAATATCTACAAGCTCACTGTGAACTTGTAGATTGTCTATTTTCTGTGCACGGCTCGGTGGTACGGCGGAGCATAAGTCAGTAGGCGGCGGTGGGGGGTTATAGAGCAGAGTGATAATACAGGCTCCTTTCAGTACAGAGCAGCACATGAAGGTAAGGTGAGCCTCCCTCCAAAACTGTGCTTTCTGGGCAGCGGCCCAAACCTGAGGGCACAGGGATTGATTTGCCCGGTAAAAGAGCCGTTTGTGTGGCTGGCTGCCTGCGCCACAGCCCTGCGCTGTCTGTCGCTGCATGCCCCACCATGCCACACCACCACCACGGTACGGGGGAAAACCACACCGTTTGTGTGGCTGCATGGCTGTCTGCGCCATGCAGAGTCCTGTGCTGTCGCTGCCCGCACTGTGCCACACCACGGAGAAACCACATGAACCCACACCGTTTGTGTGGCTATATGCCAGGCCCGGCATGTAATGCTGTCGCTGCCCGCCACCGTGCCACACACCGCTCCGACAAACCACATGAACCCACACATGCACGGCATGGCACACACACCCCTGGCTGAGAGCTAACGAGGGTGACGCCTTTCTGCAGCCACGTCATGTTGTGTATTAACTTTTTTCATGTCAAGGACCCCCAAAATTATATGTATTTGGCTACAGACCCCCATCTCAAAAATATGTTGTGCCAGGGATTTTTCTAAAATCTTTTTTGTTCTCTGTGCCGCGCTTGTATATCTGCTATTTTTGAATAACCAACGTATAAAATATGGTTAAAGTGGTTAAAATGATTATGACACTATATTATCTAATTTTGCTGGGGACCCCCTGGTACCCCCCTAAGGACCTCTGGGGGTCCCGGACCCCCCCGGACCCCGAACGCAACCTCAGTAAACTATGCCTAAACCTAACCTTATTCCTAAACCTAACCTCAGTAAAACTATGGCTAACCCTAAACTTATTTCTAACCTTATCCTAAGTAAAACAAATACAAGAATACAAGAAAACAAATGGGGGCGAGCGTGTTTGCCTTCCGGTTAACAGCTCAACAAACACTTTATGTGGACATGGCCCCTTATACTGTATATATGTAATTATATATAGGATTAAATACACAACACTGGTTCTCAACGGGCTCTGAGAATGTACAACTGAGAGTGTAAATGGAACTAAATGGACCCTTATGGGGATGTAACTCTGAATGTCTGTACTCTGTACACACCGGGTGTGTTTATTTCATATTGTCGCTGTCGGGCAGAAACCTCTTATCTCAATGTGTGTGTTTTTTCGTAAATTAACGCCCAACTTGATCATACTACAGCGTCGCACAAGAGCAGCAAAAGTAGCGGATCCACAAGCTTGAAACGCGTTTTGAGCTTGTAGATCTGCTACTTTTGCTATTTTTTTATTTGAAGCACTGAAAAGTAACAGTTTTGGACGTATGAGGTTTCCACCCGACAGATAAAGCACAAATAAAATCCAACCAGATTGAATGGAGGCATCAGCAAAAAGAAAAAGGTTTCATGTGAAATAACCGTGTTGCTTTTTCATATTATTTATTCGTGTTGCTCCTGGTGTGTAATGGACCTTGAGAGTGTACAAATGGAACAGATACAAACAGATATATTTAAGCACTTTTCCGTACCCTTTAAATTACGTTGATAAGACGTAATAATAACATCAGCAATCACAGCATTGTAAATGCATTTTCTAAGGCTGCTTAATTTTGTATTTTATTGATATGCTTTATTTTAGTATGCAGTATTTCAACTTTGCACTATAAGTCAAGTCTGGGGTCCAACCCCACCCGCTCCTGGTATTCAAACGTTTGCGTACCCCTGACGTACCCTTGGCTAAGGAGTAATTGTTTTTCAATCGAAGCATTTCTTCCCAGCTGAAAATGCCATCAGGCACTCGCCTATGAAAACGCCTTGTCACGTTATTGGAGTTTCCAAAAAGGCGGCGCTCCCGTTCTAAACAATTAAAAACACACACTGTGCTTAGGAGGAGAAAAAAAAACGTCTTGGTGGACACGGCCCCTTAGACGTTGATTGTCTGTGGAGGAGGGATGGGTGGGAGGCAGACCCCAGCTGGTCAGCTCTGTTAAAATGGTGGATTAAAGAGAGCAACACTAATTTCTTTAAGCTAATCTTATTAAAAGACTAAACAGCTGTCAACTGTCGCCGTCCGAATACAAAGGGACTGTGACAGGAACAGAGGTAGTGACAGCCCCGAAGGGTAGTAGGGTAACAGCACGCTCAACACACACACACGCGCGCACGCACCCCAACACACGCACGCACTCACCCAAATTTGGAGTGCTAGTTTGACTCTGAAAGAGTATTTGTGTCTCTCGGAGTCAATCTAACGTTCCGGATTTTAATGTGTGCCAACACATCTAATAATCATCACCTACTGTACAAATTGGAATACACACACATATACACACACAAACACACACACACACACACACACACACACACACACACACACACACACACACACACACACACACACACACACACACACACACACACACACACACACACACACACACACACACACACGGGTGTGTGTGTGTGTGTGTGTGTGTGTGTGTGTGTGTGTGTGTGTGTGTGTGTGTGTATGTGTGTATACTAATACAGAGGGTACTGTATTAGTATTAGACTAGAGGATATTTGAGGGAGATCTTGGATTAAAAAACGTTCTAAAAGTAAAAAAGAAAGTGTTCTCATATTACTTTTGCACCTTTAGGGTGAAATTGTGTGCAGACAGTATACATTCTTTACCTGTCAAGTGTTGCATTATGCAGACTGATAGATTTATAAATATGTATTTATCAATAAATATGTATTTATCAATATGATACATATTTAATGTGTATGTACCTATTCATATTTGGTAGCTGGTCTGACTATTATGTCTAGCTGGCCTCCTAGTATATGTCAACACTGTTAGGTTAATAGTAGGTTAACCTAGGGATTGTTTACAGTATTGAGGTCATGATGACTTGGGTTGCCAAGGAAACTAAGCAAGATGGGGCCACAGCTGACCGGTGACGAGGCGGAAACCAACTACGCTCGGTGTATAAAAACTCTGTATTGCTGTTAAAACTTCAGAAGAATATGATCTGGAACCTCTCTCTAAGCATTTACGACGCTCTATCACAGACTACCTTGACTTTTTGCCCCTTATGTTTAACCTCATGTGCATATCTGCTGCTTTTTTATGTTGCAGTATGTGTATGTAGATATCTTTTTTTCTTTTCCGTTTCTGTTCTTGCTCTCTCTCTCTGTCCCCCCTTTCTCTTTCATGAAAACAATGACAGATGGGTGAAACTACGAAATGGGTGAAAATGGTAGACCTGTAAACCAGTGTGATGTGAGAAGAAAACTGATTCGGATTCTAAACAAAAACAAAACGTAAAGATATAAATGTAAAGTAAAATTATTATGCTTTTTGTGTGTCTAAAAGTGATGTGTACGTTATGTAATACGCCATCATTGTTTACCTCAAGAATAGATCGCTCCCCCCCGTTTTTTGCGCAGAGGGGGGGGGTACATCTGTACTCTGTCACCATCATCACCAGCTCACTGGCCCAAAGGCCAAGGAATTTGTGGCCCCCGTCTTTTGACACAATCTGACAGTGGGTACATAAAGACTGGGGGCCCCCTGCCCCAAACCACATAGAAAACCCCCATTAAAAGGCACACACAAGCACACATGCATGCTCGCTAGAGGCACTGCCATTATAAACTAGCACGCACGCACACGCACACACACTCCGACCCGACCAAGCTCTCAACAATACACAGCGATAGGCAGGTGCACGGCAGTTGTAACCAGTATCAAAGTACATTTACTTGAGTACCGGTACTGTAATTGAGAATATTTTTGAGTGTCTGTACTTTACTTGAGTTTTTTTTATTTATATGATTGTCACTCCACTACATCTCAAAGACACATATTGATCTACAGTATAAGCTCACAATGTGTCACATAAGTATTTTTAAAAGCATGCACTTTTAAATACTTATGTATTTTTAAGAGCAAGCACTCCAGTAACTTCGACTTGTAGTAGAGTAATATTTGACCAGGAGCATCTATACTTGGACTCAAGTACTGGGGTTGAGTGCTTTGTCCACCACTGGTGGCGGGTGGGTTTATGACACCCGAGTAGCAGGGGGCTCAACACACTCCAGCAGCAGTGAGCCATCACACACGTTTGATTGCCCCCTCCTCTCTGTAATTGCCTGTGATTAACCCTGGCATGAGAGCCGGCCCGATAGCCTGGCTCTGCCCTCAACGCTGACAGTCCCTGTCAGGAGGCTGGAGGGACAATTTGGCCGCTGACATGCCCCCCCCCCCCTCCCCACCTCCAGCGGTCTCTTGTTACCGAGGAAGTATGCTTGACCCGGGACTAGCCAGCACTATCCACGATGCATGGCTGCATTCCTTCCTCTTATTCTTCTTTTCCTCTCGGTCTATCTCTCCTTCTCTCATTCTTTCGTATTATTCCTTGCGCCATCTCTTCTTCCCACTCGATTCTCCTCCCTTGTCTCATACCCTCTCTCCCCCTCTCTCCGCCTCTTTCTCTCCCCCTTTCTCTGTGTCTCTCCCTCTCCCTCCCTCTCCATCTACCGACCCCTCTCTCTGTATGTGTCTGCCCCCCCAACACACACACACACACACACACACACACACACACACACACACACACACACACACACACACACACACACACACACACACACACACACTAGAGTTCACATGTGAAATCTCTCTGCCCTGACAGGCAGACTCTCTGGCCTTACAGAGTCCTGGCCGGTCGCGTCTGGACGGACCAACAATGAACATATTGTTAATCTGTCCGTAAGAAAGTCTTATCTTGTAGTAGACGTGGTATTAAATGTCAGTATACGGCCTCCTGCAGCCAGGGTGGGGGATGGGGTGTAAAGAGAGAGAGAGAGAGAGAGAGAGAGAGAGAGAGAGAGAGAGAGAGAGAGAGAGAGATGTGGATAATAAGCTACGTATGTAATCTCCTCACCTACTCTAAACAGCTTAACCTTGTCAGCGGTTGCTAGCCTAGCGGCACCCTGACAGAGGGATAACAATGGGTTAATATCTACTGTAAGCAGCATATCGCCACTGTCGAGCAGAAACCTTGTATCTCCATATTTCAACATTTTGTGTTTTTTTAGTTGATGTCCTACTTCGAAAGGTAGTGGACAAAATAAAAATAGCATATGGCTATTTTCAAATAGCCAGTGTATAAAGGGTTAAAGTAAGTTTGGTAGGGGCCCCACTTTGAGAACCACTGTCTTAAATCACGTTACCTTTTTGTAATGTGCACATACATGATGTGCCTTGTGTAGGAACTCACCTGTCCGCAGAAGCAGGTGATCATACATGGAGTAAAGTTCTTACTGCTATCCATGGAGTTGATCCCATTATCGGCTGAATGATCATGAGGGGTTTCCCAGGTGTGACTCATCTTCAAAACCTTCAAAAGTGGACAAAATGTATTTAAGTTATTTTCACAACAAGCCATTAAATGCTTTCAAAATAAATGTTTGATTAGTGTATTTTTTTGTTTGTGCCATGTACAGGGTTCGCACTGTAACAAAATCTACAAGCAGCAAATTACTTGTAGATCTACTATTTACTACTGATCTCACCCTTGGCAAATACCCAATGTTACAATTAAAAAAACAAAAATGAAAAATGCAAAACTATAATAACATTGGGACAAAGAGGGCCCAGTTATTGCAGTTTGCACATTATAATGCATTATAACAGTGATATAATGCCTTATACAATTATAATGATTACAACTATGAGAATTATAATACACCATGATCCTGCATCATCCTGGACAAAAGAAAAGGTGAGTGTCCATATAAGTGTCCTTATAAGTCATTATGCAATGCTTTATACAGTGTTAGTAATAGCTTATATAGAATTATGAATATTTATGAGTGCTTATAACTATAATTATACAGTGTTATAAGCAGATTGTAATTATGTTTATAATGTATTATAGACACAGGTTCATTATGCTCTATGATTACGGTCCATGGCCATCATTATATCAATTTGGGGGTCCTTGGCATGAAAAAGTTTGTACCCAAACTGAGGAGGTTTTAAGGGTGTGTTGTACTGTTGGAATTTGTGAATTCCAGAACAGATGGGTTAGTGAGGCCAGGGGAAGAGGATTATAGAGTCACAGGATGTCCTAATTACAACAAAAACTCCTAATTTCCTCATTTTAGGCAATTTCATGTGCAGACGTTCTGAGAAAGGTCGGAACATGTATACTAGCAGCACTCACATTGAATACAAAACAGAGACACCAAACACCAGCCAGCTTTGAACCTGAAGTGATGACTTCAAATGGAGCATTAAATATGAAGTTAAGGAACTGAGGTCCAGCTGGGATTAGCCTGGGATTAGCACATGATCCTTCATCATAGTCTATACAGTAGGAACAAAGGTTGATGCAGAGTTCATCTGGACTCCCCAGGGTCAAGCCAACCACCCCCCCAACCCCCCCTCCCCCCAATGCCTTTAACCACCTAAACCCTAGCATCCCAATTGTGAGCATGTCTTATATGCGAACATTCACCAAAAGTAGCAGATCTTCAAGCTCACAACGCGTCACAAAGCACCTTGTGAGCTTGTATTTTTGACATATTTGGTGTAGAGGAAAAAAAAGAGGGGATCAAGTATAGACCCCTGGCAGACCGTGAGACAATGGTTGATTACGTATATGAGTTTGCATATCTGGGGGCAAGAAGTGTCCAATCTGGACACTGGGACACCGAAGCCTGATACAGTACATACAGTATACTACTTTGTGGTAAGACGGTGCCATCGCATCGAGAAGCATTTGTGAGCTTGTAGATAGTAGCTATTTTCAGCAAGTGACATCGTCGGACGACAGAGTACGAGTTAAGCATTGGTCCTTGACTGTGTCGTTAAGTCGTTACCACAGCAATGCACATAGGTCGCCAATGTCTGAATACGCAAATCCAATCTGATCAAATTTTTAGAAAAAAATTGGATTTGAATGCAGTCTGAACAAAGCTTGAATTACAGAGTT
Organism: Gymnoscopelus microlampas; assembly: GCF_963454915.1. Lineage (NCBI taxonomy): Eukaryota > Metazoa > Chordata > Actinopteri > Myctophiformes > Myctophidae > Gymnoscopelus > Gymnoscopelus microlampas. Next base: position 22,989,202 of record NC_139962.1, read on the forward strand.
ATGGGGGTTCGTGGCCTAATGCATACCACACTTGGGGTCCTTCAAAATGAAAAGTTTGAGAGCCACTGCCCTGGTAGGCTACTGTTTGATAAAAAAATAATAACCATACATACGACAAGGTGTTTCAGTACAAAAAACTTTGTCCGTCTCTTTAAATGGCATGCTGTAACTCAAGACATTTTGGATGTATTATACTCATTGATTTTGATCTAACAGCAATTAGAGTGAGTCATTCCTCCAGGGCCAGAGATGTGTAGCACATTTGTTTACAGTAAAAAGCTTACATTAGCACTTTAATGCAGTTTGTTTACCAGCAACTCTAAAGAGCTAATGCTACATTTACCTTGTACTTTGTACAAAACAAAAGCCCTTATATCACAACTTATAATGTAATGGAAGATGATAAAAAAGAAGCAAAACAACCCCCCCCCAAAAAAAAACAACAACAACAGCAACAACACAATAAACAACCACAGCAACAACACAACAACAACAGGCAGATCATTCATGATCTATATCAGTAGTTCTCAAACTTTTTCAAGTCAAGGACCCCCAAATTAGTATGTACAGTACTAGGGTGGGCCATACCTGTGGGGGGATATGTGCAACCCGGGAGGCAGTTCGTCCCATAGCTCGCAGGTCCATCCCACAGCTGGGCAGCCGTAACCATGGCGACATTCTTTTACACAAAAACGCTAATAAGCAGCTGAGATTTGGTGAAATCGAAAAACGGGCTTTGCTGTTCCGTGCACATGGTAATGGTCAATAGCTGTGTGTGCAAATTCAGATCAATTGCTCCAGCCACTGAGGAGAACCAGGCAGAACAAATTTTGGCCTCACCACCTCACCACTATAGAGCAGTGGCGTCGTTAGGCGGGGGCTTCGGTGGCTATAGCCACCACACCAATGTTTTATCCAAAGCCACCAATACAAAATTGAAAAAAAAAGAAGAAAAAAAGATCTATTTTTTATTTTTATTTTTTGAATTATATATCTATCACCCTAACCTAACCCTACCCCTAACCCTAAAACCGAAATAAAGTAACAAAAAACGGGGGGAAAAGTACCCAAAATCGCGCGCGTGGGGGGGAGGGGCACATGCGCGTGCGCGCGCGTGCATGTGCGCACACGTGCATTTGCCTGCGGGCTAAGCCCCCAACCTAGTAAAGACCTAGCGACGCGTCTGCTATAGATCTTTGTAGAATTATAGAAGGACTTGGCTGTGGACCCCCACCTGCAAATATTGTGCTAGGGACCCCCATACAAGATGCGTATAATCTAATGGTGACTAGAATCTGCCAACCCCCGCCCTGCCTGCCGAGCCCTTCCTTTTTCAGAGATAAAGAGGTTTAACTGATGAGGAGGACCCCCTCAAGGATCCCTGGAGGTCCTCAGATTCTCACCGCTCAACAAGCTAGGTGTCCCATACTGGTGTGGTTACAAGCTAGGTGTCACATACTGGTGTGGTTACAAGCTAGGTGTCCCATACTGGTGTGGTTACAAGCTAGGTGTCCCATACTGGTGTGGTTACAAGCTAGGTGTCCCATACTGGTGTGGTTACAAGCTAGGAGTCCCATACTGGTGTGGTTACAAGCTAGGTGTCCCATACTGGTGTGGTTACAAGCTAGGTGTCACATACTGGTGTGGTTACAAGCTAGGTGTCCCATACTGGTGTGGTTACAAGCTAGGAGTCCCATACTGGTGTGGTTACAAGCTAGGTGTCCCATACTGGTGTGGTTACAAGCTAGGTGTCCCATACTGGTGTGGTTACAAGCTAGGAGTCCCATACTGGTGTGGTTACAAGCTAGGTGTCCCATACTGGTGTGGTTACAAGCTAGGTGTCCCATACTGGTGTGGTTACAAGCTAGGAGTCCCATACTGGTGTGGTTACAAGCTAGGTGTCCCATACTGGTGTGGTTACAAGCTAGGTGTCCCATACTGGTGTGGTTACAAGCTAGGTGTCCCATACTGGTGTGGTTACAAGCTAGGTGTCCCATACTGGTGTGGTTACAAGCTCGGTGTCCCATACTGGTGTGGTTACAAGCTAGGTGTCCCATACTGGTGTGGTTACAAGCTAGGTGTCCCATACTGGTGTGGTTACAAGCTCGGTGTCCCATACTGGTGTGGTTACAAGCCAGGTGTCCCCTACTGGTGTGGTTACAAGCTAGGAGTCCCACACTGGTGTGGTTACAAGCTAGGTGTCCCATACTGGTGTGGTTACAAGCTAGGTGTCCCATACTGGTGTGGTTACAAGCTAGGTGTCCCATACTGGTGTGGTTACAAGCTAGGTGTCCCATACTGGTGTGGTTACAAGCTAGGAGTCCCATACTGGTGTGGTTACAAGCTAGGAGTCCCATACTGGTGTGGTTACAAGCTAGGAGTCCCATACTGGTGTGGTTACAAGTTAGGTGTCCCATACTGGTGTGGTTACAAGCTAGGAGTCCCATACTGGTGTGGTTACAAGCTAGGTGTCCCATACTGGTGTGGTTAGGTGTCCCATACTGGTGTGGTTACAAGCTAGGAGTCCCATACTGGTGTGGTTACAAGCCAAACACAGGACAGATAGGCAGCTAGTGATCAAATCCGACGAGTGTCGGTTTTAATCCTGGTGAACAAAGATGACATCTCAAACATAAACTAACATAATGAGACACAAGACAATGACCTGACAAGTAGTGGAGCGGTTAAATGCTTTTTATTGGCAGAATCTTTCAGTTGATGATACAAGCGTGAAAATTGGCATGAGCAGTCTCCATGGGTCACTTGACAAGAAAATTGTCCGAGGCAGTTGTAATTTCAAGATGGCGGCCATTTTTCAAGATGGCCGACACCTTAGTGGGCAGTTAAGTGATATGATGGTTTATTTGGTGATACAAGCATGAAAATTGGCATGAATAGTCTCTGTGGGTCACTTGACAATAGGCCACCCACAGCTACTTGACATTTCAACATGGCGGCCATTTTTCAAGATGGCCAACACTTTAGTGGAGCAATTAAGTTATATAATGGTTCATTTGGTGATACAAGCATGGAAATTGGCATGAGCAGTCTCGGTGGGTCACTTGACAATATGCCACCCACAGCTACTTGAAATTTCAAGATGGCGGCCATTTTTCAAGATGGCGGACACTTTAGTGGAGCATTTAAGTTATATAATGGTTCATTTGGTGATACAAGCATGAAAATTGGCATGAGCAGTCTCTGTGGGTCACTTGACAATAAGCCACCCACAGCTACTTGAAATTTCAAGATGGCGGCCATTTTTCAAGATGGCCACCACCTTAGTGGAGCGGTTAAGCTTAAGAAATCATTTAGTTGGTGATACAAGCATGACAATTGCCATGAGCCGTCTCAAAATGTCATTTGACAAGAAACCCCACAACCACCACTTGAAATTTCAAGATGACTGCCGCCCGCCATGTGGATCTTTAAATGATGCCTTTTTCTCATAGAAATGTATTGGGTTGGGGGCACGGTGGTGCAGTCGGTAGCGCTGTCGCCTCACAGCTAGAAGGTCCTGGGTTCGATTCCCACAGGGGACGCTGTGGGCACTGGGGCGTGTTCTCTCCTCCGCGTCATCAGCGCCCATACCCTAGGCGGGGTTGGCAAAAGGGCCTTTCTGTGTGGAGTTTGCATGTTCTCCCTGTGTCTCCTAGGGTAGGTACCCTCACAAAAACATGCAGTAATCCTGGTCACTATACTGCCTCCCCCTGGCCAGCCGGGGCGCCTGATGGAGGGGAAGGGAACTGGTTGGAATAACGTGTTCCTTCCACGCGCTACGTCCTACCAGGGAAACTCCCCCCTGTCAGGTGACAAGAAGGTCAGTTGGCTCTCATGCATTGAAGGAGGCATGAGCTCGGCCCTGGCCTCCCTAGGTTGGCAGAGGGAAGGTAGTGCCCAGGATTACATAGACAATTGGCACTGGGTGTTAAAAATAGGGTTACAAAATCGTGGGATAAAAATGCAAGTTTAAAAAAAAAAAGAAATGTATTGGGTTCCTCAAAAAGCTCTGTCAAGAGAGGTTGTTTGACCGTGTTTTGTCTGACTCCTCGCCCACAACCTGTCCAGTTTGGTAAAACCTGTAGGAGTTGCCTCCCACTGGCATAGCTCTCAGGGTTCACTGAGGTACACAAGCTCCCTTACCACGACAAGGTAACAGTCACAAGGGAGGATTTATGTTTTATTTTTTAACTAACAGCCATTACATGTGTCAAATAAATACTAAGAAATGGGGAAACAAAAAATATGACTAATAAATGAGCACAGTTGTGGTGCTGATTAGCACAGTTGTGGTGCTGAATGGACAGTGCTCCAACATTATAATTGAGCAATGGCTAATACTGAATGGCAGTAGCCACAGAACCATGACAAACCTATACTAAGGAACTAAACTGAAAATGTGCTTCACTGTTACGTATGGCAGTGGAAGCAATGTTACAAAGTAACAACTGAAAATTACACACTAATAGGCCTACACTTGAAAACACAGAGGACAACGGGGAACAACTCTGGCAAAATAAACATGCAAATAGGTTCTAGCAGGGGCAACTACATAGGCATGTGCAACCATATCTGAAGCACTTACACCTTCCAGTACATGCCTTGGTGCACCCACATTTGGTCAACTCCCAACAACTCTCCGCAATAGGTGGAAGTGGAGTCCAGAAGACTTTCCACTTCTCGTCCTGTTCCACCCATCCCCAGTCAGATGGGCTCGGCATTTGTGGATGTCGCTTCAATGCCTGTCCCCACACGTATCCAGCCTCATAAGAAGCACGTTTGGCATGCTCTTTGAGTGCTGCTTGAGTTGGTGGGATCAAGTCATAATGTCTTTGCTTTCTGGCAAAGAGATCAAGATGTAGATGCTCTCTTTTGGGCCCTTTCCAGCTCTGTGTTGTTGAACCTAAGTTTACAGCTTAAATTATATTTTGCTCTGTTTCTTGTCAATGTGATTTCTATGCCATCACCTTCATCTAGTCGGGTTAGACTAAGTAAGATAGGCAGAGCATTGATCTTATGAAATAATGGAACATTTCTTGCAATGGTATCATAACCAGTACGATCTTGCTCTCTGTTGAATAAACTCGGCTGAATGAGTTTTTCCTTGGTGACCTGCTGACAAATGAAACATCTGTCCCAGTTAGTTTTCTCAGCTGTTATGATGGCTTCTGCCATGTCTGCAGCATAGGCAGAGGCCGAGGGTTTATCCTTTTACCACCTTTTACCAAGCACTTTGATGTATGGGATACAACTAAGTTCGTGCCTTAACCCTACACTTAGTCCGATCGTTCATCCAATGCCATTTAAATCCTGTGCGATCTGTACACCATCCGGTTAACTAAAACCCCATTAACCTTGGCTCGGCTCTCCCGCGCTGGCACAACCTGTCAATTCAGGTGCGGCTATCTAATTGTTTTGGGGTAAATTAGACAGCATTTGGGGTACTAACTTTCAATTAGCTGACATTGAACCCCACTCTGAGTTTAACAGCAGTGATATATCACCAGTGTGCCCTGGTAGTGCGGATATTCACTCTTATCTAATCTATCTATGATCAACAAATCAACACAACTGTATTGTGATGTGTTAAAAGTTGTTCTTTAGCATAATAACAATAATCGTATAATTGCCCTTAATGAAAAAAAAAACATACATTTCTATGAGAAAATGTATCTTTTGAGGATCCAGGGGGCGGCCATCTTGAAAATAGAAATTTCAAGTGGATGTGAGTGTTTTCTTGTCAAGCAACCCTTAGAGACTGCTCATGCCAATTTTAATGCCTGTATCACCAATTAAACCATTATATAACTTAATTGCTCCACTAAAGTGTTGGCCATCTTGACAAATGGCCGCCATCTTGGAATTTCAAGTAGCTGTGGGTGGCCTATTGTCAAGTGACCCACAGAGACTGCTCATGCCAATTTTCATGCTTGTATCACCAAATAAACCATTATATAACTTAATTGCTCCACTAAAGTGTTGGCCATCTTGACAAATGGCCGCCATCTTGGAATTTCAAGTAGCTGTGGGTGGCCTATTGTCAAGTGACCCACAGAGACTGCTCATGCCAATTTTCATGCTTGTATCACCAAATAAACCATTATATAACTTAATTGCTCCACTAAAGTGTTGGCCATCTTGAAAAATGGCCGCCATCTTGGAATTTCAAGTAGCTGTGGGTGGCCTATTGTCAAGTGACCCACAGAGACTGCTCATGCCAATTTTCATGCTTGTATCACCAAATAAACCATCATATCACTTAACTGCCCACTAAGGTGTCGGCCATCTTGAAAAATGGCCGCCATCTTGAAATTACAACTGCCTCGGACAATTTTCTTGTCAAGTGACCCATGGAGACTGCTCACGCCAATTTTCACGCTTGTATCATAAATTGAAAGATCGTAGCACTTAGCTGCTCCGCTAAAGGACTGACTGGGGAACAAGATGAGCGCTGATTACAAATGACATGCAGCTGGAGAAGACATGAAAACCAGAACATGGTTCACATCATAGAAATACAAGACCTAGACAAGACAGGCAAAGTCTGTTAGGATCATCTCTTTGGATTTTTGAAAAGTCATATAATATATACTGTATATATATATTTTCTTTTTTTGTTTGTTTGTTTTAACCCAGCAAGGTCTGCAACTGTTAAACTTGAGTTTGTATCATTGTGTAATGTCTGTTTTTGCTGTGTGTTTTATTGTATTTCATGTTGTAATCGATGCTTGTTTGCTTTCTTGGCCAGGCCTGCCTTGTAAAAGAGATAAACATCTCAACGGGACTCATTAAATAAAGGAGAAATAAAACAAAATAAAATAAATACTTTAGGACATTGTACTGAGACATGGATTTGAATTGAGCTCTGTTACTCTACCGAATAAAATGTAATACAGAAGACATAAACCTATAAAAGCTTGATATAATCATAATCCATTTAAACCCTATATACGTAGCTGACCGGAGTCCCCCAGGGCTCTATACCCTGCTGTCACTCTATTCTAAATATCTTCGCCAACAATAGCCAGTCTACAAGCTCATAATGCGTTGCATTGCAATGGGTTAAGCGCTTATAGATTGGCTATTTTTTTAGTTTTTGCCCCAGAATAGAGATGCTAGGGTTCAAGTGGTTTAAAATCAAACAAAAACAAACCAACAGCGGTGCTGCTGAATGGTACCAGTGGCGTAAAGTACTGTGGAGTACTGTACTTAAGTACACTTTTGAGGTACTTTACTGGAGTATTTCCAATTTTCAATACATTATCAGAGGCAAATATTGTACTTTTACTCCACTACAATTATTTGAAAACTTTAAATCTAGGTACTTTGTAGATTTAGTTTATTATTACAAAACACACCCTAACCACTTCAGCCCTGTATATTATTTGGCAATTTGAAAATAGCCGATCTACAAGCTCACAACAAGTCGTAATGCAACACATTGTGAGCTTGTAGATCTGCTATTTTCAAAAGTTTTCAAATTTATACATTTGAAAACTTGTGAAATGGGACATTCTGCATAATGAGTACTTTCTACTTTTCGTACTTGGAGTACATTTTGTTAACAATACTTTTGTACTTTTACTCAAGTAAATTTTGTATTCCAGACTTTTACTTGTAACAGAGTATTTCTACATTGCAGTATTGATACTTTTACTTAATGAAAAAGTGGCTATTTTCACCACTGAATGGTCCTGCACAGGAAGCAGTGCTGAGTGGATTCCTACTGGCACAACCAGTAACCGTACAAAACCACCACCTCATCCTTGTCCAGAACGACAGAAACCTGTGCAACGGATCTATAGAACCACAGAAACCTGTGCAACTGATCTATAGAACCACAGAAACCTGTGCAACTGATCTATAGAAGCACAGAAACCTGTGCAACTGGTTCAGTAACTGACTGGTTATGTAACATTGTCTTCCTCACTGCACTGCACTGCTTTTCACTCAAACTTCAACTAACATTTGTTAAAGGAGCACTTCACCAATTTTCAACCTTATCTTCATATACATGTACTTGCTCCTCAATAATGCTCATTGTAAAAGATGGCACCATTTCTGTCTACTCACTCTGTGTCTCAGAGGAGGGCCATGGACAGGGTAAGTGACGTTTATAAAAAAACGCTGTCGAATTTGAACTTTAGTTTTAGCCTGTCATCGTCATGATTGATTGACGGCAGCGTTGTGCCAAGGCCATACCTTCTTCTGATTGGTTGAAATGAAAGAACAGGAACTGCCTGTTTCTACTAAAAAGGGGGCGGGGTCAGGTTCAAATAAGGTCCAAAAAATGCAGAATTTTGCCGCATTAGGCATAGTTTCAAAAACGCACGGCAGAAGTCTCACAAGAGACAGACCGCTGTCTGGGTCTGTCATTAATGGGCACAAATTGTCCATCCTTCAATCCCAGGAATTAGCAAAATACTTATCAATAGGGGGCGCTCGCTGGCCTAGCGGTTCAGGCGCATACCTCATAGACTCTAACGCGGGTTCAAATCCCGATCCTGGTGACCTTTGCTGCGTGCATGTCACTCCCCATCTCTCTCTCCCCGTTTACTGTCTACCTCCTGTACTATCAAAAAAAAGAGAAAAGCCCTAAATGTATATATATATATATATATATATATATATATATATATATATATATATATATATATATATATATATATACTTTTTTGAGGCTGTGACACTTAATTTTTTTAAATAAACTTTATGTCAACATGGGGAAAGAATTGCAGTATAAGTCAAGTGTGGGTCCAGCAAAAACTTTCCCCCATATAATGGGGTATGTGAATGATCCTGATGCAGTATATAAGCCTCACCCGTCTGGGATATATGAAGCAGTCTAAAACTACTTGAGCCAGCTCCGAGACACATCTGTAGCCTACTTTAGTGTCACTTAAGCTAATTAAGTCTTAATGTATGTCGTACGGCAGTGTCGCTCGCCCCCAAGATAGCAGATCTGCAAGCTTGAGAGCTTGCAGATCTGCTGTTTTGGGCAAGCAAAACCGTGGTGCTACGGAGTACTATACTGTGCGTTTGGCTTTGGTGGTGCTGTGGCTTTTGTTGTTGGCTGTGTCTCCCCTGAGCCTTGGTGAGTTTAGTGGGCTTGTATGCTGACAGGAGCCTGGTGGTGAGCCCAGACTGTGGGGACAGCTTCTCTCACACACACACACACACACACACACACACACACACACACACACACACACACACACACACACACACACACACACACACACACACACACACACACACACACACACACACACACACACACACACACACACACACACACACACACACACACACACACACACACACAGGCAGTGCCAGCTCTATTACTCTCCAGTGACACCTATTGGTGACTATATATACCTGCACTGGAGAAATACAATCAACCTACATGCTTGCATATTATGCTGAAATCTATGCATGAACTGTAGACGTATGCATGCATATGCATGCCTTTGCTAGCCTTTGCTTTATACGGTGCGTGAAGCACACACGCCTGGCTATAGCACACAGGGCATTATGTGCACCCACCCACACAAACATGGACGCATGCACACGCACGTGAATTCCTCCGAGAGGTTTTAATGTCATCAGTTGTGTGAATAGATTGGAATATCCACCGGTCATTACTGATCTCCCACTGGCTAGAGGAAAGATAATTGACCTGATTGGTCAAGATACAGTGCAGGAAGAGAGGGTACGATGGTACTATAGGGCCATGGTTCTCAAAGTAGGGTCTAGGGTGGGGACCCCTAAGGGGTCCTTGAGCTCCCCAGTTAAATGAGGAACAGTTTAATGTCATTGACCGCGTTTCCCAAAGAGATTCTGCGCAGGGAGTTACGTGCGGTCCTTACGAAAGCTCCGGTAAGAAGGCTGCCTTAAGTTACAGGTGTTTCCCAAACACACACGTAAGCGCCTCTCTCAACACAAGCTACGCATGTACGCATGCACTTAAACGGTCAGAGCTGTCCTATCAATCGATGCCAGACTAACCGATTGTAGGCTATAATATGAAGATAGACAGCGGTGTACCTAACTTATGGAGCGCAACATCAGGTGCACATGCACACGCTCACGCATACATGTGCGCGTGAGCGATCGCCAATTGAAATAACCTATTTAATGTAGGCCTATTTATTAAGACACAATCAAATGTTATTCTATTTAATTTACTTGCACTTGACACTTTAGTGTTTTCATATACATTTACCTTGCAGACGTCACCTCACCTCTGTAATTCAATGAATTAATTATCCAAGAAATTAGAAACAAGCATGTTTAGCTCAGCATCATCTATCTAACTTTAGTTAACCTGGCATATGCTTACATTTGTGAGATGATCGGATCATCCGTGAGAGTAAATCTTTTAAACGTCGGATTTATGTTGCGCTGCCATCTTCATTGCGCCTCTATGTGCCCAAAAGAACACAGATCTATAAGCTGTCGACACGCCATGACGCAGTGCGTTGATAGCTTGTATGTCTTTTTTTTTTGGTTAGACGTCGCACTATATATCTGGGTTTGATATATATACACTGTATAGTCGATATATATTCGATACCAAGGTTGTTATGAGCGCTCCAGGTCCCTCTTTCAAACTGCTGCGTAGGACAGAACAACTTAGGCTAAGAAGGCTTTCGGGAAATGGGTTTGATTCTAAGTTACTTCTTCTAAGAGGCCTTAAGTAGTGTTTCCCAAAGCCAGTTAGGTAGCACGTAACGTTGTGCTCTTGAGAACCAGCTGCTTCTAATAAAGGTACTGCGTGGGCTCAGAAGGCTTTTGGGAAATGTGTTTGCTGCTACTCAGTGCCGTAGGAGGCTCTTACGCAGTGCGTAACACTATGCACAACCTGAAATTGCTTTGGGAAAGCCGGCCATTGTTATTTCACCGGCTAGAAGTCAACCTGTCTATGTCCATATTGAAATACACTGTGACCAATGTATAATAAAGACTGACACCTTAACCAACTTGAACCCTAGCATCCCTTTTCTGGAGGGCATCATTTGACGAAAATAACCGATCTACAAGCTCACTAGTTGCGGCGCGTCTCCGCGTTGTGAGCTCGGCTATTTCCGGCAAAGAGTTTTAGTGCCGACACTATAATAACAATAAAAAAAACATACATTGACGGATTTGACCTAAGCATACAGTGTAGGATTTATTAAGCAACATTGCCAAAAATAAACATGTTTTTATCACCACCGTTTGCAAAAGGCAGAGACAATGGCAGCCATTGCAGCGCATCGGCTCTCTCGCTCTCATCCCAGATATCATATGTTATGATGGCTCCTACCCATAACCCCCCCCCCCCCCCCCGCTCCCCCCACAGTCACCACAAGAATTACAACAACACTTTAGCATGGCCGCTCTGCCAGGTCAGCTCAAGGGAAGAAAACCTGCTGCGAAGGGGAGTAGCGTTACCAAAACAAACATCAATCATCTACCATTTGAGAGATATACCCCGAGAGAGACAGAGTGAGAGAGAGGGAGAGAGAGAGAGAGCATTAGTGCTAGAAGATATAGTGAAACAGAGGGGCAGACATAGAAAAGGGAGACAGAGACACACAGAGAGAGAGAGAGAGAGAGAGAGAGAGAGAGAGAGAGAGAGAGTAGTGTTGGGGTTAATGAGACATGGTGAATGGTGGGTAATGTAGTGTGTAATCCGGTGGTTATTTATTGGGGCGTGTTGGGGTCAGTGTGTTGGAGAATGTCCATGTACATTACATGCATATCCCTGCATCACACACACACACACACACACACACACACACACGCACGTGCACACACATACGCACACACGCGCAAATCCTCCTGCATCATGTTATTTATGTGTCCAAAAAGCAGTGGCTTCTGCTTCTGTTGAGAACCAGCATCATATCATAACTCTCCATAATACCTACAGTGTACGCAGAGTGGATTACAACTGTAAAACCGTCACAGTGAAAAGAAAAACAAATATCAATGTGAGACGTTTGCCAGACAAACCAATTATGCACACAGACCAAAGTGTGTTCCTTTTAAGGTACAATGTAGCCTAATGAATGCATGCACTAAAATAGCAGTCGATCATATTCTACATAAACAATGCATTAAGGAAAACTGTTACGTTAAACAAGGGAGCCAAATTTCATTAATTTGTTCTTATATCGATATCGTTGCTGCAGCAGAGTCTGTCTGTCTGTCTGTCCAGAGCCAGTCTCGCAAACCACAGCACTGATCAGCGCCACAGTTCTTGTCCACACTGCCAGTAGGCCACAGAAGTACCTCCACTATTTATTTTCCCAAAACACATACGTTTTATACTTTTTTAAATATCTTTATTATTATCTAAACTATAATTCACGGAATCTGTGTGTGTGTGTGTGTGTGTGTGTGTGTGTGTGTGTGTGTGTGTCGCACAAAATGTGTCCCGGGCATAATTCGTTCGGTCGCTATATGACCCTGAGGTGTGCAGAGCCGAATGGCAATTCGGACGGACCAACCGAGAGCCAAACAAATCACAAATATCCGTATCTGTCGGCCCACGGGCCTGAGATTAAAGAGGCAGAAATTATCTGTGTGCTTATTATTGATATTGTGTGCTTCGGCGTCTGTGATTGGCCAACCCGAACCGGCGGCTTCACGAGTTGGCGTCACGGATTGGCGTCATGTCACTAAGCCGGTATGAGTCCCTGATTGGCTAACCCCACCCATCGGCTTAACTGATTGGCCACTGCACGTCCTAGTTTAATGACATTATATAACAGAAGTCAATGTGGGGCTGTGATCTGGATGGAACCGTAGCCAAATTAGTCATTAATTAATTCATACGTCATAGATTCATCATCAAACTGGTCCAGACACATGAAGTGTGAGATCCACGATGAAGCCAAGCTGTTTCCATGTGGTACCCACGATCCACAAGATTAGATGTTTTTTTTTTGTTTTGTTTATACGGTATGTGTCATAAAATCGCTTGGAATAAATTTCATATAATCAAACTCGATATTCACCCAAATGTGCTCCTTGCATCAGTCCATTTAATGTATAGTTTTCAAATTATGTTACATTAATCAATAACCAGAGGCAAAAATATTCTCAAATTTTTAAAAGATTGCAAAAGATTGCAAAATTTCCAAAAGCAGACCAACAAGCGCATCCCACGGACACATCAGCTTGTTTTTGATAATAGGGCTTAAATGGATAATTGCTTAATAGCTCCACAGGGCTTAAATGGTTAACAGAATGAACAAAGCATACTCTTTGTCATGACCACACAGTTTTAGTGCGAACATTAAAAATGATATCACAGCACATTTCACAACCTTATAGCTAAGCAACGCGTGGCATTAACAAGACGTCAATGTTGGTCAGAAACCTTGTATCTCCAAGTAAAATAGTTTTTAAAATGCTCCCCTTCGTCGTATGAGCACGTTGTGCCAAAATAGTGAAAATAGCTCACAGAGCTTGTAGATTGGCTATTTTTGCTTGCGAAAGTGGTTCAGTGTGTCTGCATTTTTTTAAATAAATATTCAACCAATGAGAACTAACAAACAAAAGCTACACAGATTCTTTTTCCCCATCATTTCCCGTAAAGTAAGGGTTTTGGACATACAAGGTTTCCGCCCGACATCGGTGGAAGATTAACATCAGGCCCTAGAGAGCGCGCAGCTTATCCAGGGAGGAAGTGGTTCATTGTGCTAGGTAGGTATCTGGTGTTTGCTGCTGTACTGTAGTGTCTTTGGTTAATGACTGGACTTACTTAAGGAGGGCTGATCGATACGCTTTTCCGGAGGTAAACTTGCTGAAGTTACTGTCTGGGCCTCGGTATCAACACACCTTACACACTAACACACACTAACACACACACACACACACACACACACACACACACACACCTCCAGAGGCAGCTCTCGGCCTGCATGGAGAGTGACAGCGCGCAACCAGCAGATACGCATCAAACATCGTCGCTGTCGGGGCTGGAAAACTCGGATGTCAGAAACCGTTACTTTACAGGAAAATAAGGAGAAAAAAACCTGTTCCAATGGATACAATGTCAGAATGATTGTCAATGTATTTGTCATGCATCACTACGTATACGTAAAGAATATGAAATACCCTTCTCCCCTCCACCACTTGCAGTGCAATGTAAGACATCAGTATATCCAAAACATGATACAAAACACAAAATCTAACTAGAAATATGGAGATACAAGGTTTCTGGCTAACAGCGACGACGTGACAGGCCATATCAATGGCTGACCTTGGTGATGGAGAACAGGCCATCCAGACAGACAGCACCTTTCACTTTGAAAGGGGGCGATAAGAGAGACTGAAAAAGAGAGACAAAGGGAGAAAGAGCAAAAGAGGAAAAGAGGTGGATGAGAAAAAAAGAAAGTCAAACAGAAACGTTATTAAAATTATATATTATATATATAAACATTGGTAATAAATATAATCGGTGGCCTAGAATTCTTAAAAACCGGGATCAGCATCCAACCCAAAAACCTGGCATCAGTTTCTTGCTAGTGAGAAAGAAAGGGAGAAAGGTGATGAAAGGGGAGAAAGAGAGAGAGAGAAAGAGAAAAGGCGAGGCAGAGAGAAGGAGAGAGTTATGGGAATGATGTGGCATTTGTGCCCTTCCAGGGTCCATTATGCTAAAGCCAGCCAGATCCCCACAGACCACCAGGTGGCTTTTTACTGCTTCCTGTGTGTGTGTGTGTGTGTGTGTGTGTGTGTGTGTGTGTGTGTGTGTGTGTGTGTGTGTGTGTGTGTGTGTGTGTGTGTGTGTGTGTGTGTGTGTGTGTGTGTGTGTGTGTGTACGTTCACGTCCGCGCATGCATGTGTGTTCGTGCATGTGTGTGTTCCTGACTTGGGTTTTGGGGACAAATGTTGGAGGTGAAACTACTTGCTTCGGGTCGGCATGTCAAACTGAGGCCAAATTGGTGTCCCAAATGAGTTTCAAAAGGTTACTATGGGGGTTAGGCAAGGCAAGTTTAGTTTGTCGCTGTCGGCTGGAGACCGTGTATGATTAAAACCGATACTTTGGAGGAAATGGAAAGAAATAACCTGTGTTCCGATGGATCCAATGTAGTTATTATTTACACAAGCTTGTTAATACTTTTCATTGGTTCAATTTTCAATACTTATAAAAGGGTTAGGGTTAGAGTTAAAAGCAAATAGCACAACATTTCAAAAATAGCAGATCTACAAGCTTAACAAGCATCGCGATGCAAGATGTTGTAGCTTTAGATCGGCTATTTTCACTACTTTTGTGTCACACTGTAGTATGATGAAGTAGGACATTAAATAACGAACAAACACAATAAGTACAAATATATGGAGATATGAGGTTTCTGCCCGACAGCAACAATTTGCATAGCCCATGTCAACAAGGAAATTCAAAGTACTTCTAACAAAACATTAAAGGTAGGGTAAGTGATATTTGGTTAAAACAAAAAGTATTTTGTTAAAAGGTTAAAATACTATATTCTGATAGTAATCATTGCTATAGAGTGTTTTTTTCAGTAACAGGAGTCTCCCTGTCTCTCCAGCTCTTTAATAAACAGAAAATACATTTTTCGGTAGGTGTCAAAATCTCAGCCAATCAGGAGAAAGTACCCCTTTTTAAGCTTAATTTGTATAGTGTTCCAGTTCCAATTTTGTCTGCTCATTTCTTAGTGTCATTACTTCCAATTTCACTTGTTTAATCTGTATCCTGATTGAGTTCTCTGTCCTGATTGGATAAAATTGGAAATGAAACTGAAACGAAAATTAATTTTCTGTTTTATAAAGAGCTGGAGAGACAAGGAGACTCCTTTTACTGAACAAACACTCTATAGCAATGAGTACTATCAGAATATAGAGCTATTTAACACTTATTTTAACCAAAGCAAATCACTTACCCTACCTTTAAAAGATCACGTCACCCATTTTCAATCTTCATATAATTGGTCCTCAATAATGCTCATTATAATATGGTGCCATTTGTATTCAGAAACCCACTAACCAGTTTAATTAATGTGAGAACAACACTTCTATTATAGCGTGCACATTTTCCACAAATAGAAGGCCATGCATTTTGTTGAAAATGGTTGAAGTAGTCCTTTAAGAATCAAGACCATTAAGACACAGTATTAAGACAGAGCAAAATAAACACATTAGAAAAGGACACTTGAATAAAAAAGAAAGAGACTAAAATAAAGCAGAGAGATACGAGAATGAAATGATGAAGAGGGAAAAAACCCTCAATAAAAAGCAATGGCAAACAGAAAAGGTCTTATTTGGCTTTGATATAAAAGAACTGAGGGTGTTAGCAGACCTACAGTTTTTCCTACAGAGTTTGTTCCAGATATGTGGAGCATAAAAACTGAGCGCTTCTTCTCCACGTTCAGCTCTGATACCAGTGACAGAAAGCAGACCTTTCTGCTTCAAATGTTAGAAGATAGCGCACCGAAGTCTGACGTAATTTACGCATCCTACCTGGGTCACGTTTTTTCCCCCTCCCATTCTGAATTTCCATAGACGTGTTTAATACCGCATCAAAAAATAACTGATTTTCAAAAATAAACAAATGAGCACGGCGGTTTGACTCATATGGATATGAAGCATCAACTGACGGCGAGAAATCGCTAATGTTACCGCCTCCGAATTAGTTACATTTTCGCCAGAAACAAACTGTATCAACAATGAGTGACTGACTATCGTAAACGATACAGAGTCATCTCCCTGACAATATCGCCGGGACAATTTGCTTATTTTTGGATCACAATTCTTATATGAAACGATTCTAAGATGACCCAATGTTATTCTACATAGAGAAATGACTTCCGCGACCCAGAGGATGAACAAGTGACGCCAGGACTTCGGTTTTCTATAGTTGAACTACTATGTGTAATGTGTGTGGGGGGAGGGGGGGGGGGGTTGAAATGATACATTGACTGTTAAGGGATTGATACGTGCTTCGTATACATGTACTGTATATCAACAAGCTTCACTTGTAGATCGGCTATCAAGCTCACAACACGTCACATCCAGGGCATTTTGGGGCCATCATGCGATCGATGAAGTATAAAATAGGGCTAATAAGTGGTTAAAATGTGTTTGTTTGTGTGTGTGTGTGTGTGTGTGTGTGTGTGTGTGTGTGTGTGTGTGTGTGTGTGTGTGTGTGTGTGTGTGTGTGTGTGTGTGTGTGTGTGCGCGTGCGTTCTACACTGATAGGTTATCAGGGTAGCAGCATGGGGCTAAGGGGCAGTAAGCAGCAGCGTGTATGTGTGAGTGTGTGTGTGTGTGTGTGTGTGTGTGTGTGTGTGTGTGTGTGTGTGTGTGTGTGTGTGTGTGTGTGTGTGTGTGTGTGTGTGTGTGTGTGTGTGTGTGTGAGAGAGAGAGAGGGCCTCAGTGGGACCCCTGACCGAACCTGGATCACTGTTCTCAACACCACCGATAAGACAAGAACGAACACACACACTCACACTCTCACACACACACACACACACACAGGAAGTAGAGGTGCAAGGGAAGCCCTTTCATCGTTTAATCACCCACTATCTCACACTCACAAACACACATGCACACACATGCACACACAAACAGACACAATATATATCACTGGTATTTTGCTATCAATATGAACTAGATACGTCACTATGTGACTGCTATTTTTAGTCTTTTTTTAAAAAGTGCATTTTCTTTTATTTGGGGAAATTAAAAACATATAATATTTGACTATAATGACACGCCCAAAATAGAGACACCAGGTTGAGTAGTTAACACATTGAGTGCCAAGGACGTAGATCTACGTTGTTTCAAATTCAACCGTTGAGTGCCATAAACGTAGATCTACGTCCATTCCAAAATTATTATTCTTTTTGAAAATTCGACAAGAGGGCGCTCTAACGCGCTCTAAACTTAGGAATGATCCCTCGACGCTGATAGAAGGAATGGACGGATGTGACGCCATCCCAAAAACGTCACTTCCGTCCATTCCTATATTATGACTTGTAGAAAAACACTAACTCGGATTCTTTTTTTTTTTGGGTGAAAACAAGCCATTTTCGATAGCAACAAAATGGCCGATCGCGGTAAAACATTTTTTGTTCCAGTGGATAGACGAGACCCTCCCCCACCCACCGGACACTTTTTGTTTACAATCGCGTGCACGTCGTGGCTTCTGCGGCTCTCCAAAGACCGTCAAAACACGGTAAAAAACGCTGGAATCCCACAGATGAAGCGGATGCATAGTACCTGTTACTCAATGTGTTAAAGGAAATCACTTTCCTTCAACTAACGACAGATACAGTGCGACAGTCAAATCTGAGTGTACAGTATCTGCATAGATGAGCATGTTGCAGGGCAGCGTTACCATTCAATTACAGTCAAACGTGGGAGCCATGCCACGACAACGACACACACACACACACAAACTCCACCTTCACTTATACAATACTTTCACTTATGTTGGTTCCACTGGGGAAGCAGTGGCTCCCGTGGGAAACGGCGGTCCCCGGTTCGTCCTTGAGCAAGGCACTGAAGCCCTAACTGCTCACAGTGAGCAGGGTGGTGTCTTGCATGTTGGTGTGTGAATGCACGTGAATGGGTGAATGTACTGCACATTGTAAAGCGCTTTGGAGAAAGGCGCTCTATAAATGAACCATTTACTGGTTTCAGTAGCATTTCTGTTTCTCTGTTTACGGTTTCAAAGGCCTTCCCACCTCGTCTGCAAAAGTTACAGCCGAAAAATCGTTTTTAACCATAAAGCAACCCTTTTCCTTGTGAGGACCAGTAAAATGGTCCTCACAGTGTATTTTTCTCAAATTCTACTGTGCTTGTATAGTGAAATTTGGCCCCCACAAGTATAGTAATAAAAGTACACACACACACACACACACACACACACACACACACACACACACACACACACACACACACACACACACACACACACACACACACACACACACACAGTAAGCTGTAAAAAGCCAGCCACGCGGGCCCACGTTTCCATCTTGAAAACAATGAAACGGATAAAAGCGGGGAGAACTGTCAAACTTGCAACATTATTCAATAAAACTAACTTTTTTCTTTAAATGATTATATTATTAAATTACATGAACAGAAAGACTTTTTACAAGTCTACCTCTTCCATCAACACAGGCCCTATATATTGCCCCTCCAGACAGCCCGGCCACGCCCTGATCAAAGTGTTTTCTTGTTTTTGCAACTCAAACCAATACTTTCTCCCTAATGCGCTCCAAAATACCTCCCTTCATATTCCAACAATCGCGTAGATTATGATATTGATCCGTCCCTCCCTCTCTCTGTAAAAGCATTATAAATATAAAGAGCATTTCTCCATTAACGTGGAGTAGGAAGCTGGCTAATGCTAATGAGCCTCAGAGTGCCCATTCCAGTCCATTAAGGGCTCTTAGCGAACGGGAAAACGATTGTGTTTTCACAAAGAGAAAAACTAACACGGCCAAAACGCAAGAGCCACACGGCGAGGTTAATGATCAACGCCACTAATGGACCTTCTGTTCATCCCAGAAGAAGAAAAAGAAAAATAACAACAAGAATAAAAAATGAAATGGGGGAGAAAAGGGGGGAAAGCCTATTTTGTTGCTGTGAACTTGAAAGAGGCAATTGGGTGGGATGATCTAATTTGTTTTACTCCTATCCGTAGCAAGTTTTAGGAAGCTCTGGGAAAAGTTTGTTATTGTCACCGTTTCTCAACGTAGATTAGGGTCCCACAGATAAGAAAATGGGGGTCTGTGTAGCCTAATGCATATGAAAAAGCGGGTCCGTGAAATACAAAAACTATTGAGGATCTCTGAACTAAAGGTCTCTACACTATACTAAAATCCTCTGTGTTAATTGGACTATGAGAGCGTACAAACGAAACCAAAAGGACACGGAGTACAACATTTTGGACCGCTGAACGTTACGTCATGATGCAATGCCAGCATGGAGGCATCACTGTGCCAAGTCCTGAGGTCTGCACGCATCCGTCTCCTTGATCTTTCACGCACAAGTACAAAGAACATCTTCAATGTTAATGTAGCCGTTTATAAATGTGCAATTGTAACCAAACGAGCCCATTTGGTTACATTTGTACATTTCTCAGAGTTAAATTAACACCAGTATGACGTATCACCCTAAATATGAGGATTCTCATCGTCAAGCTCCACTTACTTGGTAGAGCAGTGGATCTCAAAGTTGGGTGGGGGGGACCCCCATGAGTCCTTTATGGGGTTCCAGGGGGTCCCCAGCAAAATGAGTTGATACAGCATCCTAATCAGTTTAACCACTTTAGCCCTACATAGGCTACATTGGCTATTTGAAAATATCCCATCTACAAGTACAACGCCTCACGTCGAGAGCGGGAGGGAGTGGGAGAGACAGAGAGACATTCAACACACCCCTACCTGGCCAGGTACTTAAGCCAGGTGTTAATTTAGCATTTGCCTGTGCAGTACACACACACTCACACGCACACGCACACACACGCACACACAGGGTTTAAATAAGGTGAGAGTATGACACGGTGGAACAGGGAGGGCAGTCTGTATAGAATGGGGGGGATTAGGTGAGACTGTGTTTAATACTGACTATCTACTGAGGAATGTACCTGTCTGAGAGAGAGAGAGAGAGAGAGACAGAGAGAGAGAGAGAGAGAGAGAGAGAGAGAGAGAGAGAGAGAGAGAGAGAGAGAGAGAGAGAGAGAGAGAGAGAGAGAGAGAAAGAGAGAGAGAGAGAGATGTGAAAGAAAGAAAGAAAGAAAGAAAGAAAGAAAGAAAGAAAGAAAGAAAGAAAGAAAGAAGGAATCAGAGAGTAAAGGAAATAATGGAGATAGACAAAACAGACGGGAGAGATAAGAGACTGCAAGAGAATGTGTGTTTATGTGCGCGTGCATGTGCGTGCATGTGTGTGCATGTGCGACAGAGCAAATGAGAGAGAAAGAACAGGGGCTATATGCAGAGGAGAGGAGAGACAGGAGGCGTCATCAGCGGACTGTGTGTCTATGCATCTTAAAAAAAGGTTGAGAAAAGCAGAGAGAGGGGTGGGGGGGGGGAGGAGCAGTGACTAAACTACCTGTGTAGAGAAGCAGTGTTCTCCTCTGGCTCTGTAACGCGAGCCCGTCCGCATTGTTCTGTGACGGACAGAACAAGACACAAGTGGAGAGACTGCCAGCCAAGCGCTGCAGGGATCGAATTATTCTCACACAGAGGAAAGATTTACCACCTCCCCCGCCAGACCCCCTTACCCTTCACTCACAACCTCCCTCTCTCCCTTATCCCCCCTATACTGGGGCGCCCACCCTTGTCTCTCCTCTCCTGACCTCCCTTCTAAATCTAATTTATGAATGAACTCCCCATTGCAGTCAGAACTGCAGACTCACTCCCAAGTTTCCGCTAGCGCCCCCTAGCACTGACCTCTTCAGACTCCATCTCACCCTGACACCCCCTAGCACTCACCTCTTCAGACTCCATCTCACCCTGACACCCCCTAGCACTCACCTCTTCAGACTCCACCTCACCCCCTAGCACTCACCTCTTCAGACTCCAACTAACACTCATCTGTCCTTGTATCCCTTCTTGCCAACCTTTTCTTTCGAACGACACAGTTGTAAGACAGAGCATAAACTCTGGCCATTTTTTGTCACAGCCCACTCTATCCTGTAATGGCTGAAACAACTAACAACTTTACTTTAGTTAGTTGAGCTGTGTTGTTTGTAAATTTGACATTTTCTATTATTTACTGCATATTTGCTGTATTTGTGTTGTTGTTTTTTTCCTCTAAAGTGCACCATTGCACTTTTGACTGTACATTGTATATTAACCACTTGAACTAGGGTTCAAGTGGTTAATATAAAGTGTTTTTTATGTTGTAAAGCCCTCTTTGTTACCCTGGAGTTTGACAGTTGCATTGCATTGCCGTGCCTTGCCTATAGCAGCCTTGCCTTGCCTATGATCAGGCCACATCCCCCTTTACTACTCCAGCCACCCTTATCTTTCCTCCCACGAGCCCCGACCTCCCTTTTATGGGCACGGGGCGGCAGTATAGCTGAGCGGGTCGAGAGGAATCCGTCTAGGAATCAGATGGTCGCCGGTTCGCTCCGTGGCTCGCCCGGTGTGTCGAAGTGTCCCTGAGCAAGACACTTAACCCCTAACTGCTCATCATAAACTAAAGCTATCTGAGGGCGCTCAATAACTGTGTGGTTAGGGCGCGTACCACATAGGCTCTAATGCCTGGCGGTGAATTCCCGGGTTTGATTCCCGGGCCGCCAGGACAATTTGCTGCATGCCAGCTCTCTCACCCTGTTTCCCGTCTCTCTCCACTGTACCTGTATCAAATAAAGGCAGACCAACAAAATGTCTTTTTTTAAAAAGCCATCTGAGCAAGCCATCTGCTGGGTAAATGCAGAAAAGTATTATATATCATATTATATATTATTAGGCTCAATTCCCGGTACCTCCCTCTCTCCTCCCTCAATAACACATTCATGTGGAATGGTTGTTGTGAAAAATATACCAGTGAAAGATTATATCAACAATAACGTTAGTTGAATTAAAATGGTTACAGAGTATGTGTTTAAACCTAATGCAGGCATTTGGCGAGTATAAATTATGAGGCTGGAGTGCCGCGACCTCCCTCTCTCCTCCCTTTGCCTCCCTGTTCTCCTCGGTTCTCCCCAAAAAACGTGGAGCTCTGAGGTGAAATGTGAACCTCACTGATCCCCACAGCATTCCTGCTCAATCTCAAAGGTGAAGCAACGCCCCCTCACCCTCTCCTACTCCCTCCCACCCAACCACATGGACACAAACACACGGATGCAAACACACACGCAAACGCATGCACACGCACATGAGCTAGCCCACATATCTGGATGCAAAAGTGCGTAGGCTATATGAAAAAGTCAAACAAAGTCAAACACAAACAGAAAGCGTTGCACACACTTACAGTACATAGCCCTGCAGGCGCACATGGGCGCACGCACGCACACACGCACAAACACACAAGCGTGCGTGCGTGCACAGTGGACACACATACACGCAGACACACACACACACACACACACACACGCAGACAAAGACATGCACGCAGTCACTCACACACACACACACGCATGCGAGTACACCAGACACGCAGACACACACACACTGTCTTTCTCTCTCTCTCGCTCACACACACACACGCATAGGTTTCACAGGGTGAAAAGTCTGATTGAGATGAAGCAGGTCTTTCTGTGAGGAGAAGCAGGGAGGTCTGCGCGCGCGCGCGCACACACACACACACACACACACACACACACACACACACACACACACACACACACACACACACACACACACACACACACACACACACACACACACACACACACACACACACACACAGTTATACAGTAAAGATACAAACACTGATCAAGAGCAGTGGTGGACAGTAATGAAGCACATTTACTTGAGTATTTTTTTACTTTTACTGATTCACTCCACTACATTTCAAGCATTTCTAGGAAGGGAAAGAATACATTATGAAAAAAACACTTGACATTTTTGGGGATGAAATATCGAAATTCAAATGCAGTAATTATTGAAATTAAAAAGAAATAGGACTTTGTCATTTTTAAATACTCAATTTTTTTTCTAAAGCAAGATCTCAAGTACTTAAACTCTAGTACAATTTTGACTGAGCAACTTCCATTTGTAGTTGGGTAATATTTGACCAGGAGTATCTATACTTTGACTCAAGTATACTGGCCGTTTAGTCCTTGGTCCAGCACTGCTCTATAGGATCTGGACATGACGTCCTATCCTCCTACACGTCCTCTGTGTGTGTGTGTGTGTGTGTGTGTGTGTGTGTGTGTGTGTGTGTGTGTGTGTGTGTGTGTGTGTGTGTGTGTGTGTGTGTGTGTGTGTGTGTGTGCAGTCTCTGGCAATTCTCTGTCAGCTCTGCTTTAAATCTCTCGTCATGAAAATGTTTCACAAGTTATTGGTACATTATGTTTATTCAAATATGTTTGGGGCTGAAACTTCAACAGTGTATATATGGTTCCACCAGGACAAACCTTTGTTTATCAGCGGTAGACTATATGTTGATGCATATGGACAGGAATCGACTTGAAGTCAGCAAGATATGAATGATCAATTGTCGTGAATTGCTATCGTACAGACACATTCAAGGAGCTAAAACCCTTTCCCTTGAAGTCTGATTTATACTTAGATAGATAGAGCTTTGCATTTATTGATCCCGGGGGAAATTCAGTTACCAAAAGCCAGTAAACAGTAAGAAAACACAGGGCAGATACAGAAGGGAGTTGATACAGCTACTGTAAGGGTAGAAACACATACATACTATATACTGTACTTAACAGTGATAAGTATACAAAATATACAAAAAGTAGACACCAGATTTACAGAACAAAAAGAACATGCCTAAACCTCTGCACCCAGACTAAACTGTATGTAGCCTACTGTATGTAGCCTACATTTAATGTACATATAGCCATATATTATGTATGGTAGGCCTACATTATTGCTTTAGAAAGGGGACGTTTAGACACCACAATATACAGTCAACCCCCAAATAGTCCAAGAGCGAGGAAAAAAGACAGAGTTTAAATGTGGGCGTGAGTGAGAGGCATTAGTTCAAGGGCTGAGAGGAGCGACCAGTCTCTGCATTGTATATCCTCAGGGCAACTGGCACAAAAGACTGACCGAGTGTGTTGCACTTCATTGCAATAGCATACTTAGTTGTGCACTAGTGTTGCACATCTTACATCTACTTGCTCAATGAGCTTGTAGATCAGTTGTTGAAAAGCAAAAAAAAAGTGAAAAGCACTGATTATGCGGTCTGCATGACAAATATCTAAGAATGTGCTTGAAACTCTTCTCACACTGACAGGTCTTGTCAAGTGAGTTCTCCTAAACACACCTGGGATTAGCATACCAGCTGACAAATGTACTTGAATATGTCATGTATGACTTAAAGGCCGTCTACTTAAACTGATTGACAGTGGTGGAAGAAGAACTCCGATTATCTTTATTTTTTTACTTAACTAAAAGTAGCAATACCACAAATACTCTTTTACAATAAAAGTCCTGTATTCAAAATTGTACGTGAGTTTAAGTACAAAAGTATTGGCATCAAAATATACAAATAAAAATGTGTCAACCCTTTTAGAAAATATCCGATCTACAGGTTAATTGGTTAATGTATGTTTTGTATAATAATCTAAATCTACATAGTAACTTGTGACAAGTCAGTTCAAGTTCAAATAATTCTAGTTGAGCAAAAAGTTCAGTTTTTGCCTCTGAGAAGAAGGGGGTCAGAAGTATAAAACATGGAAAATGAATATGCTCAAGAAGAGTAGAAGTACCCTGTACTCAAGTACAGTACTTGAGTGAATGTATTTTCCACATTACGTTACTTTCCACTACTGCTGACTGAGGGCTTGCAGCATCAGAGTAAGAGCAGGTAAGTGTGACAGACCGGTGTGTTTACAAAGCTGACACATAGAGCTGCCTCCAGAACATGTTCAGCTTTTTGATGAACCCTGGCCTAAAGTAATGCAGTAATCCATTTTAAAACCTTATTTATGCTCCATAGTACGACTGCATTGCTTGCCCTTCCGTGGCCGACAACAGAGCATAAATTAAAATTGTGTTCAAAAGTAAATGCTGTTAAAAATACTTATGTGTTCAAAAGTGCTTCAATATCAATGCATTTATGTACAGAAATGTTCCCCCAATACTGAAATAGAGGAAATATGAAAATTGACTAGCATACCAGTTGACAAATGTGCTTGAATATGTCAGGAGCACTTTTTTCAACCATATCTTCATAAACTGGTCCTAACTAACGCAAATTATAAGATATACTATAGACAGTTCAGAAACCTGTCTACCAATGACATCATCAATGGGGATTCCAAGATAATAGACACCACAGCCCTTCTCTTTCTGATAAGTTCTCAATGAATACCCCTGGGTTCCAGGGGGTCCCCACCATGCGAAACGTTGTGAGCTTGTGGTAGTGTGGGTGCTTTTGTCCTGAGCTATTTTTAAAAAATCTTGAAAGAGATGTGACACATTTCGAATATTTTTGAAACATTTTAACAGAGCAAATCTTGCATGAGAGGCCCTGGCGCAAAATATTTTCAGATGGGGGTCCAGGGCCAAATAAACATGCTAATTTGGGGGTCCTTGAACATGAAAACGTTTGGGAAGCACTGAGTTTCACAGCGGGCAGCAGGTAAGTGTGACAGACTGATGTGTTTACATAGCTGACACATAGAACTGCTTCAGGAACATTCCAGCGCAGGTTAAAGGCCTCTTGGTAGGATTATCGCATGTTTAGGTACGGTCCATGTAGAGGCCAACCTTACACTGGCTCATTAATGCAGTTAGGTTGTCACACTGATTGATTCAATGGGAGAATAACTGAACAACTTGGATCAATGTGTGTGTGTCAGTCTGTCTGTCTGTCTATATCCATCTATCTATCATCTATCTATCTATCCATTTATCTAGTGTCCCACGCTGGAAAGAGCAGATCTACAAGCCACAACCTGTCAATATGACGTGTTGCGAGCTTGTAGAGAGAGTGCCTCAAACGATAAGCTGACCTGGTTGTACAATGGTCTTTTCCCTGGACAAACAGGATATACTGTAACTGTACAACACTGGTTACAAGTGATATGATATCGCGGATTTCAAGTCGAAGACAAGCGATTCACTGTTCCACTGTGTGAGTGTTTGCCAGTGACGCCTCACCACACCCGGATCTAACCGACGATGGACGGGCTTTGTCTCAAAAGTTCAAAGACGTAGTCCGTCACCATAATTCTAACCCTGCCAGCGTGATGAGGACTGCATGACAGTTGTGCAGTGTGGGCGCTTTTGTTCCGACGCCGCGCGAGTCTCAACACATTTCAGGTGGAAATGGTGGGGAAGGCTTTCCCCTTGACTGCTTTCTAAGCTGCTTTCTGTCCATCACGTCAACCACAGGTAGTTTGATCACGAGCCGAGGTGGCCAGAAGGATGGCATGCTGGCATGGGCCACGGCGATTGGGTTTCAGCCGGATTCCATCCACGCTACGGACGTCTGAATGAGTGCCGCCGCTCGTATGCACAGACATGTACAGTACCCTGTGTTTATGTGTGTGTGCGTGCGTTCATGCGCAAACACGTCTTTTTTTATCTAGTTCTTTAATAGACCCCCAGGTCATACGAGACCCCCAGTAACAGCATGCCATCTGTCTCACTGTCCAATCTGTCTCACAGTAACAGCATGCCATTTGTCTCACTGTCCAATCAATACTGTCTGTCACAGAGGAATGCTTCTCTCACTTGCAGACACCCAGTCAATGGTGGCGCTGTATCAGCAGCGTTCACTTCTGCTAGGAAAGGACTTGGAAATGACTGTAGATCCAAATGTACATAAACAACAAATAGCATTAGTAGCATGGAAAATATGCTGGCAGTTGTAACTGCTGTAGAAAAGGTATTAGATGACATTTCTAGCAGATGGAACAGATGTAGCTAATGTAACCATAAATGTGTTTCTCCACCTAAGTAAGGTGGACAATGTGAGATGTGGATAGATTCATGGATAATTGTTGCTGTCAGGTAGAAACCTCATATCTCCATATTTACATTGTTGATGTTTTTTATACAGGAGTGTTGCACAAAAGTAGTGAAAATAGCCGATCTACAAGCGGAATGGACAATCTGATGAATAAATACTATCTTTTAACGATTGTGAGCTTTGATAAATAATCCGTTCAAGAAAATAAAATGAGACTTGTTTTTTGATGTGAATATAATATTATTTTATTGTGGTATCTAAAGAGCACAGAATGAGTTTCTTACTGGGCTGTCTAGACAAGAAACCTGATGAATCTGCCAAAGTGAATGTCCAATCAGAGGCTTACTTACAGTACAATTGCATTAGGGTGTTGTATGGGCTATTAACAGGTATACATTATATATGCCATGACTTCAAATCTACATAACATTATTATGATTAATAAACAATTATAACTAGACGCGTCGCAATTGGCAATTGCAAAGTGTGGTTGCGCCGACGCGGTCGGGACTGCAGTAATACGCCGGGAGGAATACCGTCGGAGACTGCGCCAATTACATCGTCAGATCGCCTGCGTTTCATTTTGAGAGGATCGATCCCCCAAAAATCATGTTTTTGCATCAAACGGTTACATTTCGAGCATTCGTGGCGCCCCCTATGGATCAAAGTGGAAATGCTTTTGGGGATTGGTTTAGTATAGCACCCTCGACATGTGATTCAAATTTGGGATTGACCGGACGTTTCGTTTGTGATTTATGGCATTTTTGGTCAAACGGGCCCCTCCCGCTAACTTTGGAAGCCATTTACGGACGGACGGTACGGACTATCAAAATTCCGCTTGGATAGGTTTATCGCATGGGTCCGATTTGTGTGAGATTTGGAAAAAATTTGAAGGAAAAGGAGCAAAAAGTGTGTTTTGAAGAAAATTCAAAATGGCGGAAAATCTATCCTGACGCAAATGGGCGTGGCCTATATGGGAAGATGCGTCGTGACCCAAGGAATCCAGGGAAAAAGAAATTTTGATTTGGCCTATAACTCTTGAACCTACGGTTCAAGAGTTATAGGCCAAAAGGTGAATGGGGCTGTTATAGCGCCACCATGTGGCCGACTGGTGTGATTATTTTCTTAATAATTTTTCAAAAAACTATTAACCTCCCCTCCAAGTTTTGTAACTGTAGCCCTTACGGTTTCTGAGAAAAAAATACTTGAATGGGAGTTTTTGCAATTCCCATTAAAGTGGATGGGGAAATTTAATGCACTAATAAATCAATATAAAAAAATCTATCCTGACGCAAATGGGCGTGGCCTATATGGGGAGATGTGTCGTGACCCAAGGAATCCAGGTGAAAAGAAATTTTGATTTTAGGACCTACGGTTCAAGAGTTACGGGCCAAAACATAAAGGGGGCCGTTATAGCGCCACCATGAGGCCGAATGGTGTGATATTTTTTTTAATAATTTGGGACTTAATTATGAATTTTCCCTCCAAATCTGATAACTCTAGCTCTTAAGGTTTCTGAGAAAAAAATACTTGAATTTGAGTTTTTTCACTTTTACATTAAAGTGGATGGGGAAATTTAATGCACTAATAAATCAATATCAATTAAACTATTTAACCAATCTCTTAGCAAAATACACGCACAAGATTCCCGATTTAGACGGTCATTTTGACATATGGCATAACATTGGGGGAAGCTGTGAGCTTGTAGATCAGCTATTTAGGTAGGTAAATCATACTAATGATTAATTGTATATTCGTAGTAGTAGATTTTGGTGTCGATTCATTGATATAATGTATACGGGAAAAAAGTATTACATTTTTTTGTATTCTAGATTATTTGGTTGTAAGTCGGTTATACAGACACTGTCATGTGACAGAGTATACTTAGGCATGACAGACAGACAGACAGACAGACAGACAGACAGACAGTAACTATATTAGAGGGTCAGTTCTCTAGGCAGTCTAGAAGGGGACAGTCCCTAAGGTGAACCACTGATTAGGCCTTTGTGACCAGATGCACTGGAGCACTAATCAAAAGGCTAAGCAGGGGTTAATGGGCAGACAGGGAGGACATCAGGACCGGATGGGAAAGGGTCAGTGGGCGGGGCCAGACAGTGTCTTTGTCCCGCCCCCCTTCCTCAACCCCTCCCTAATAAGTTGACAAATAGAGCAGTGGTTCTCAAAGTGGGGTTCGGGAAAATGTGTTAATATAGCGTCGCAATCATTTTAACCACTTGAATTATTATTTTATATTTTAGCTATTCAAAAATAGCAGATCTACAAGCTCATACCGCATGTAGATCTGCTATTTTTGAAAAATCATGAACATTTGTGCAAATCTTTGAATATATATATATTTTTAAAGCGAACATTTGTAATTCAATCTTTGCTTCTGGGGGTCCCTGGAACAAAATATTTTGAGATGGGGGTCCGAGGCCAAATACATATAATTTTGGGGGTCCTTGACATGAAAAAGTTTGAGAATAACTGAAATAGAGTATCGAAGTCCTGACGTCATTCCATTATCCCCTAGGTCATGTAAATATTTGTTTCCTATTGTAAATACCATAAGGTCATCTTAACATCGGTTCATATAAGAACTGTGTAATAAACAAATCAGCCCGGCGATTCTGTCAGGTGTGTGACTCTGTGTCGTTTATGATATTGAGTTACATTTGATAATGTCTGTGTATTTTTTCGTAAATGAATGTCCTACTTGATCATACAGCGTCCCACAAAAGTATCAAAAGTAGCAGATCCACAAGCTCGAAACACGGTGCCAGTGGACAGTGACACATCTTGAGCTTGTAGATCTGCAATACAACCATCCCAATTGTATGAGTTATAAGCATTAACATACTTTACCATACAGATTGGACAAAATAACATGTTGACATAATAGATCAACCTTATAATAGATAGATAAGGTTGTATTAAGAGGACAGAACTTTCATGCAGCAGCATTGGGTTTCCTGCTTGCTCAGCAAACCCAAGTCACAGTGTTGAGAGTGTGAATGCTGTCCATGACCTTCACAGCATCTCCTCTCCTCTCCCCGCTCTCATAGCTCTGCCAACCAGCCACTATATCATCACTGTCGTCGGGCAGAACACTTGTATGTCCAAAACCTTTCAGGAAATGATTGAGCCAATGAAGTTATTATTTAGTCGCAATCTCTTATTAATATTTGTATTGGTAAAATATTTATAAAACACAGACAGAGTAAACCTATTTCACGTTCAAAAATGCAACAAAAAAAAATCAACAAAACAACACTGTTGTACGACAAAGTAGCATAAATGAATGAAAACAAAACAATATAATTATGGAGATACAAGGTTTTTGCCCGACAGTAATTATACTATGCAACAAAACACAAATGGCTATTGTGAATCGTTATATCTGCAGTCTGGGACATATTTTAATGAATATTATTAATAATGTTACATATATTATTATTTTTATTCAATGTGTATGGTAGAGTTTGTTAAAGTATTGTGACATTTAGGCGCTGGATGTTAGATAGGACACCTACTGGTTGACGATTAACCATGCCTGAAGCTCATCAACACAATAGCTGCCTTAGCACAGGGGGTTCACAAACCTTTTAGCCCAAAATCCAAAAGATACATTTGGAGTCTCCCCGAAGGAAACTTACAATATTTAATGACCTATATAGTGAAAATAGCCAATCTGCAAGCTCACAACGCATCGCAATACAATTTCACATTTATTATGGAACTCTAAATGTTTTCTGAAAAATGTTCGATTTTTAAGGATGTAGATGTTGGGGGAGTAGAGGGGGGGGATTTCTCTTTAATATTTTGAAATAAGAAAAAAGAAAAGGAAATACATAAATAGAGATTTACTATAAAAATTGGTCCACGACTGAAAAATGGGTCCCGAACCAAACCCAATAGGGGATTCCATCTTAGTTGAGCGGTAGATGTTTGGCTTCACACACGGGAGTACTGCACTTAACTATAATTTGGAGGTACTTTTACTTTACTTCAGTAATTTATACTGATACTCCACTACATATCAGAGGCAAATATTGTACTTTTTACTCTACTACAATTATCATGAATTATTAGTTACTTTACATTATTATTATATTACAAAACAAGCCCGTCTACAAGCTCACAATGTGTCACAATGCGACATGTTGTGAGCTTGTAGATCAGCTATCTTTGAATAATTTTGTAAAATTTTGAAGAAAAAAAAAGAAGTGACCATTCTGCATAATGTGTATTTTTACCTTTAGTAGTTTAAGTATATTTCGATGCCAATCATTTTCTTGTATGTTGTATGTTGCGAGACCCGAAACACCCTATGACCCCAGGCTACAACACTGATGATGCGTCCCAGTTGCATCCATGTGATGTATTTCTTTATTAGTTATTCTATTTATAGTGGCTCATAGGAATTTATAGACTACGTGACAACCAGGAATAGTTTGGTGACCACAGGAGAGACTGTTGACAGCCGGCATGTAGACGGCATCCCGGGAGCAGTATGGGTTAGCGCCCCATGCTTTGTCTTCCGTGAGGAAGAAGCCCAACAAACCCGCGGTGAGGCCTTTAGGAGGGCCATTCCATTCCAGCGTACCGCAAGCGGAGCTAATACCATTAGACGGCCCAATCTAGTGGTATCGGCCCAAGGAACCATCACGCCAGAAGGAAATGTTTGGATCGGGGCGGTGCATCTGATCTGGCGCAGCGCTCAGGTCCTGGACCTGGTGAGACAAAGGAGGAGCCCGGCCAGGAGACAACCCACAGTGCCTAGTCCCTCCACGTGCCAGAGCCTCCCCGAGTCCCGGCAGAGTACTTCCGGAGAGGCGGACTGAGTGGCCCTGTCTTTCCCTATAGGACTGACCGTGGGTGCTACTGGGACGTAAGTCCCTGGCTGGGTCACCTGGGCGAGGGTGTATGTTGTATGTTGCGAGACCCGAAACACCCTATGACCCCAGGCTACAACACTGATCATGCGTCCCAGTTGCATCCATGTGATGTATTTCTTTATTTATTATCTACTTTTACTTAAAGGACGACCCATTTTCAACCTATCTTCATAATAATAATTTACGATTCTGTGCCTATCGGTACATAACTCGGACGGGGCTGAGTAGGCTCATGCGAACGTTTAGCACGGCAACTCTCGTGCTTTAGCGCGCACGGTGGTGCTTCTCGTGGCGCGGTCCAACTATACTTTATTGGCAAAAAAGTAGCCCGTTATTGGAAAATGTAGTGTCGAGAGTCGAACCCTTGAGGTGTGGGTTGGGTTGAGTCAAGTGATTAACTGGTGGCTGGTGATGAGATGAGATATTCGGGCTGTATAGAATGTGACAACGCCCACCGTTCCCAACTCTTCTAATGTAGAGCGAAAGATGTTCACTTTAATGATCAAACTATTAAAAAGAAAGAAAACAAAACAAAAAGAAAAAGAAAAGAAAAAAGCACTGAGGTACTTCTTTGGCCTAATGGCAGACCACAAGAAGTGTAGTGCTGAACAGTCCAGTGCTTTTACGGGATAAACGCCAGAAAAATAGACAGACAAGCAGACAGATAGACAGACCCTCTTAACCCATTTAGACCTGAGGCCAATTCTAAAAACACCTTCTAAATCCTGACTTAAGTTTTCTGAAAAACTAAAAATGTATGTTGCTATATAGCTGTACATAGCAACAACTACACACAGAGGTGTTCCTGGTTTGAAAGGTATAACAACATATAGGTGTTCCAGGTCTAAATGGGTTCAAGCCGTTTCTTGTTTATTTGGCAGGGACAGAGCACATTAAACACGTAAAACATGATTATGACTTACATAGACATGATTAGGTGTACATATTTCCATCTCTGGTCCCCAAACATTAAAACAAGGAAATAGAAACATAACAATAAAATACATAAGTAGCAAAACAAAAACAAAAAACTGTTAATCAAACAAACAAAAAATAAATAAAAAATTGTATTTACATTTAGAGTAGTAGATTTTCAGGCTGCTAAGTGGCTAAGTGTTAAACATTGCTGTAACACTGCTGGAGCAACGGTGTGCCAGTGGCCCCCAGGCCCCAGTCCCTGGTGTGACTTTTGTCATGTCAGATTCTTGAACAGTGATTGTGGCACGTTGTGTGGATTGGACCAACCTCCTTGTAGATGATGTCTGTGCCACAGGCGCACCGCACCGCACCGCCTGTGGCCCCTGAGGGCCCCTGATCAAGGGCCACACGTGGCTCCCGGTGTGACTGTTCTCATGGCAATCCCCTGAACAGTGTTTGTGCCAAGTTTGGTGCGGATCGGAGCAACGATGCACCTCACAACCTCCTCAAATCTGTGTGTGCGTGCGTCACACTGATTGACGTTGTCGCCAGTGAATGCCTGGATCCTGCACTAGTTATCACTACTTTGTAAGGTTGTGAGTAATCTCTCAAGAACAGCTTCCGACCTGCGGTGGAATCTGTCGGAGCGGTTCGTTCTAACCAGTGCGCATTGGATACAAGTGGGCGTGCCTTCAGATCAGGAAGTGGGCCGCGCTTTACCCAATCAAATGTAGTGGCCGGGATTCACGTGTCCATCCACCATGATCCACCCTCCCCCCCTCGAAACTAGCCGAAACTAATTTAACAATAGCGTCCTCGGAGCGGACAAAACCACGGAAAGATATTCACATTTTAAATTACTCTTTCATCATAGAAACAAGTGGGCTTATAACCAAAACCATCCATGTTCTCTGGGAGAAGTGGTGTTAGTGTTCCGTGTAGAAATATTGTTAGTGGGAATGAAAACATGGTCGCACCAACCGGAAGTGATGCGCTATAGGCAGACATGAAACCGGTGTTTCCCTGCGCTCTAGTCTAACATTATACTCCTGCCAGACTCCACAGAATATCAGAAAAGCAGAGGTCGCTGTTTTTCATTTTCTGTGGGGTCTGGCTACGCGAGACTAGGTTGTGAGTGAATGTTTCTCCTCTGAAAGCCATCATCTTCACATCATCTCTTCTTCTTCTTCCTCCTCTTTTAATGCTTGGACCCTGTTGCCACTTGTGGTTTTATTTATTTATTTATCGTTTTAGTGATTTTATTTATTGTTTTTTGTTTTGTATTTAGAGGTTACTTTTTTATTTTGTTGTTGTTGTTGTTGGTAGTCATGACTGCCAGTTCCCAACTGATGTCATGTGGGAGTTCCGACTGCTCCAGACCGTACTGAATAACTGCAAGCTTGCATAACATCTTCAGACTAGGATTTAAGTCTAAGATGAAGAGATCATTGGCATTGGATGTGTCCCATCCTCCAAAGACAACGATATGATCTCCCACCATGCAACAACAACACATCCTGGTCATCAAAAGACATGGGCCTTCCCCCTTGGGCTCAACCGTCTTCCAAGAGAAGGTCTCTGGGTTGAATTTCCACAGATCATTGCGGGTGTGGTTGAAGTTGCGGCCACCAAATATGTACATCTCTCCATTGTAGACAAAGGTTGAATGAGCGCAGCGTCCTTCTGGGAGAAGCTGTGCAGGAGGCGCGCTCAGCCAGCAGTTGGTCTCTGTGTCAAACATTCTGACATTGTTAGAGTGTTCCGCATGGCCCCCAAAAAGAAACATCTTTGTCCCAATGATGGTGGCAGAGTGACGGTATAAACCAGGTGGTGGAGTACCTCTTGGGTTAATTAAAGACCAGACCACCGTGGTGGTGTCCATCTTGTAGATGTCATTAGTGCTCCCATTTAGGGTCCATCCTCCAAGGATATACATGACCTTCCCCAGGACAGAGGCTGAGTGTTGCTCCCTCGCCTGTGGAACAGCACCAGAGGTATCGGGCATGAACCATCTGTGGGTGTCGACATCAAATGCATAAAGCACGTTGCATGAAGGAACCCCGCCCCAGATGTAGATGATGGCTTCTATGAGCACAGCGGTGTAGCGGCTGCGCATGGAGGGGACCTCAGGTGGACGATGTCCTTCTCCAGTTGTCACCGGGGGCAATTCCATCCAGCGCAAAGACACAGTGTTGAAGACGTGTACTTCAATCTGATCACTGTCAGCGTCCCCTCCAAAGGAGTACACCTTGGGCCTCACAGCTACCGCTGCCTGGAGGGGTCTCTCCGGTCTTCCTCTCAGATGTAGAGTCCAGTTCAACATTTCACTCACCAGCACCACCGTCTATCACTGTTGGCAATTAGCTTACAGAGGAAGTTCCTAGAAGGCAGGTCAATATGTCAGCTCGATATTTCAGCTCAAAATAAAAAGACTAAAAGATGTTTCGCTTATTGGACAATTCATTTAAAAGGACAACAACACGGTTGTGGTGACAACATTGTGATGTCATTGTGTGATGATGACATTATGTTAGAATAGCTAATGACGTTACTCAAACTGAACAGCCATTTGGCAAAGTCTAGCAGTCTTCTTCAGGACGTTTTTATGTTTTGTTTTTATCCAGGTCTTGTTAACTCAAGATAAATAAATAAACATTTAATTCTACCAGTCCACAACTTTATACAATTAGTCTACAATTAGAATGTGCAGCCTAAAAGGGTCGCTCTCTGCGTGATTGTATTCAACAAAACTATAACCAGGAGACCTGGTACTGCCAGACCCCTAGTGGTTGGAATCTGAATGGCCGGACTTCGCATGACGTGTGTGCAGAGGAAAAGAGGGACAGGAAAAGAGGGAAAGAAGGACAGGAAAAGAGGGAAAGACGGACAGGAAAAGAGGGAAAGAGGGACAGACCGACAAAACCTCATGTAGGCCGACCCCCTGGGTCTGGCAATTATTTTACACATTTGTTGATTAAATGAACTAATCACACCTCGTCAAAACTCCTATGAATATTAGTCGACTAAGAATTCCTTTAGTTGAGCACAGCCCTAAATATACACAGTGAAATCCCCAGTGTTAATTTATCGATTTCTAACTCTGAGAGGGTAAAAATGTTACCAAAGGTCCATTTGTATCCTCTCAGAGTTACTGAAGGAGACAGGGGGTCCCTGGCCCCAGGCTACAGATGGGGAGGGGCCCAACCCGAATGCTAATCTCGCACGCGCCCACACACACACACACACACACACACACACACACACACACACACACACACACACACACACACACACACACACACACACACACACACACACACACACACACACACACACACACACACACACACACACACACACACACAATTTCTTCTCCGAACTCACACCAGTGAAATGGGACATGACATGCTGTATGCATTTCAACTGAGCTAAACAAATGCTTAGTCAAGCCGTGACAAATGCCCTGAGGTGCTCAACCTGGCAGTGTACGAGGATCCCTGCTGTTCAGTTCACTATAGCCTCAATTATACATGCACCTACAGACTGTTAAAGGCTGAGGAGCTCATGACCAGTATATGAATGTATCCACATTACTCATACAATTAAAAATAACACACAATGGTGCTTCGCTGAGCTATAAAGAATACATCACATGGATGCACCTGGGATGTATCATCAGTGTTGTGCTTCGCTGAGAACTTTAACATTATGGTTAAGTTAACAATACGTCTCATGGCAATATGTTGTGAGCTTGTAGATTGGCTATTTTCTCTAGTTTGAGTCCCAGGGAGACATGAAATTTCTCTTTTGGGTCTCAAACTTAAGGTTTTGGAACCACTGGTCTAAGCGCAGGATGTTATGTTCTCATTTCAACCACCTATTGAAGCATGTCAGAGTCACTGCGTCCCATGTGTCGGAACTCAAAAATGGATATTGACGACTGCTACTGCTGTCCATTGAGACAGATAAAGAAAGGCAGGAGGCCCTTTCTCTCTCCTCACTGCTTGTTTCAATGCACTATATTCATAATCTGGCCCAGATTATCCCTCAAACATGTCATCTACCATTCTGAACATGAGTGTTGGGTTGAGTTCAGATGGATTTTGATTGCAAGCAGTGTGCGCATGTAGTGATCCCACGCACACATCTGAATCTGAATAACGCGCTCTCTAAATGGTAAGGAAATATCTACTCTGTCACAGGCCGGCGCCCGGACTGGATTTAACACCAGTTTAGGACTTTTTGACTTTTCAATTACACATTTAATACAATGCGGACTGTAGTAATTACAACGGGTCATGTAAACTTTCATATTTGGAATTTGAAACAGCTGATCAATAATATATCAGTCAGTATTCGGATATTTATCCGCAGGCCTCATTAAGTGAATGTGGGGGCCGCACGTGGCCCCCGGGCCGCCAGTTGCCCATAATTATGCTCTCTCTGTGGAGACAACTTAACACTGAGGATTGTTTATTTGAAATGACTGAAATACCATGCGTATTGGCAACAATATGAAACTAGATGGGTCCTCCCCCCTCTTCTCCATTATGAATAATCAGTGTGTTTGTGTGTAAGCAAACCGCAAAAACAAATTCCCAGAACCTGCAAATGTGCTTGGCGATCTAAACTGATTTTGATTATAACAATAACAAAAGGGTTTGAGCAAAAAAAGAAATCATCATCAATAACCATGAAATCCCTGAGCAAATGTTTGTGGTGAAAACCATGTGATCCATTTCTCCCTCTTCCATCCAGCTACAGTATGAGTAGGTATCTTTGCTGTCGGTCAGAAACCTTGTATCTCCATATTCCAACTTTTCTTTTGTATTCCTTTTTTTTTCAAACCATAAATCAATGTCCAACTTTGTCGTACAAGACTGTTGCACAAAAGTAGCAAAAATAGCTAAATGAGCTGATCTACAAGATCACAATGTCTCAGACGGGCTATTTTTGAAACATTTTGAAAGTGAAAGTGGTTAAAGGAGAATTCCGGTCATTTTAAGTGTTATGTTTGATGTGTGTCAAATCACTTACCAACGTAGAAATGAAAATCGCGTTACTCCACAGATCCCCCTATCAACCCCCACCGTTGGCACTAGAGGAGGATCGTGGATAGCCCAAATTCGCCTATTTTAACAAATGTAAAGTCTGTTTTTTTCTCCTAGTACTCATTGTGGAGTCCCATGATAACGTAACAGGCGCTAAAACTCCCGACAAGCTAACGGCTAATAACAGAACGAGCTAACGCTGGGGCTGCTTATCTCTCTGTATGGCAGCCCCAGGTTGCCAGGTCGGGAGAGAAACCAGCAACCAGCATTAGCTCGTTCTGTTATTAGCCGTTAGCTTGTCGGGAGTTTTAGCGCCTGTTACATTATCATGGGACTCAACAATGAGTACTAGAAGCAAAAAAACAGACTTTGCATTTGTTAAAATAGGCGAATTTGGGCTATCCACGATCCTCCTCTAGTGCCAACGGTGGGGGTTGATAGGGGGATCTGTGGAGTAACGCGATTTTCATTTCTACGTTGGTAAGTGATTTGACACACATCAAACATAACACTTAAAATGACCGGAATTCTCCTTTAAGTGTGTGTGTTTTAAAAATATTGAACCAATGAAAATCACCAAGAAGAGCTTGTGACTTTAAAAAAAATCTACATTGGATCAATTGGAACACACAGCTTATTCTTTTTTTTTTACATTTCCTAAAAAGGTTACCGTTTTGGACATACAGTACAAGAATAAGGTTTCTGTCCGACAGCGATGATAATACTAGTTGCCTTATAAATATGCTGCGCTTGTCAGACAACTGTAGGTGGTATACGCGTGACCCATGGACCTGTTGACCTCTGTTGGGTGGAGCCCTCTCCAGTCCACTGGCTAATCTCTAATGCCTCCTGGTTCCACTCTAATTCATTACATTAGTGGTTCTCAAACTTTTTCGTGTCAAGGACCCCCAAATTGACACTTATTAGCCCGCGGACCCCCATTTGAAAAGATAAGCCAGGGACCCCCATAAGAGAAGATTTTTACGGCTCTCTAGCAGTGATTCTCAATCATTTTAATGTCAAGGACCCTCAGTTTGACATGCATTAGGCTACGGACCCCCATTTCATGGCATTTCTATCTCTGAGACCCCAATTCATATTGTAAAATGTTAATTTAACTCTGAGAGTGTACAAATGGAACCAAATGGACCCTTCTGTCCATCATTTAGCTGGGGACCCCCTGGAACTCCCTCAAGTACCCCTGGGGGTCCCCGTACCCCACTTTGAGAACCAATGCATTACATCCCATAATAATACAATAATACATGCCTCCTCCTAAAAACCTTTAGGGGGCGTGTCTACAAAAAGTGTCTTTTAAGCGTAGCAGAGCTTTGGATATCATATCCAAAGCTTGACACCCGCAATGTTCAAACCTATGAGCTGTTGCTGTGCTCGAATGCCTAGATGAAACAATGGTAAACAATGGACTTCTAATGCTTGTGGTAATGATTCAAAGTCAGGCACAACACTTGAAGCACCCTGGGCGTTCCAGCAAAAAAAAAACGCTGGACCCTGAGAGTGCTGAAACGTGATGCTCAGTGCTGGGAAGGGGAGTATTCCATGCAGTGGGTCTTTACCAAATGCATGGCAGAAAGGCGCTGGCAGCTCAAAAAATGCTTTCTGTGCACACAAACCCTTAATCAAAGCCCATTGCTTTTTTTGTCTGGTCTCTACCCTTCCTCGTTGTCTTCATTCTGCTGTGACATCTTATATTGCAATGTTTTCTGTTTAGAAACCTAGTTTGTGGCCTATTTTGGATTGCAAAGATGTTTTTATGGGTCATTGTATTGTTTTGTTTTTTTACCTTTTCTACTTTTCCTTTTTTTTTTACTTGTATACAATATATACACATAGCCTACTGTATAAAGATCTTCAGAAATGTTCGAATGTCAAATGCAAAACATCTTCTGAAAATTTCAACCATTTTCAATAGTGAATATAGCAGATCGACAAGCTCAAAACACATCGCAATGCGACACCATGAAATTTCTCGCAACCCCGGGCTTGAGACTTTTCATTTGTTCAGCTGGATGTAATCACAATGGGAACACAATGGCCTGAAGAGTTATAGTGGCACTGAGGGGACCTCAGTCTATTAAGAAGCACCACAGCTGTGATGGAGGTCTGGACAGTGTGAACTTGACTAAAGATGACATACTGCAACAGTTCCGTTGGCACGACAGTAAAATTGTACGTTGCATAATGCAACGCCTGGTAATGGCCCTCCGTAAAAGACAGTGACCCTCAGTAGCTTATGAATGATAAAAAGGCCTTCTTTGTCCATTGTACAATAGAGTTATTTTGAAGTATATATCTCAGTCTATTACCTTCTGGCCAGTGGAAGAGGCTGATCTTATGGCAGGGTTGTGGATACTAGCAGACTTATAGCGGGGGTCAGTCAGTTCTGTCTCATTCATTGGCATTTAAAATGATTTGCATTATGCCTCTCGCATACATAGTCATTAAACACAGGTGTCCAGGATTACTGCCATTGTTCCATATATTCTAGATGAAGTGTATTGTCTGTTTTTATATTAACTGGCGTATGCAGACGTGACATAAGAACTATGAGATAAGAACTAATTGGACAATTAATTTAGTTGAAGAACAACCATGTTGTA
Organism: Gymnoscopelus microlampas; assembly: GCF_963454915.1. Classification (NCBI taxonomy): domain Eukaryota; kingdom Metazoa; phylum Chordata; class Actinopteri; order Myctophiformes; family Myctophidae; genus Gymnoscopelus; species Gymnoscopelus microlampas. Next base: position 23,030,269 of record NC_139962.1, read on the forward strand.
GTTGTTTTATCTCCAGTATGGTCTCTGTTGTTATGGAGCTAATAACCAGAGCTTTTTTCCATAATATGAGAACAACCTGCAATAGTATTACTCTGTGTGTGTGTGTGTGTGTGTGTGTGTGTGTGTGTGTGTGTGTGTGTGTGTGTGTGTGTGTGTGTGTGTGTGTGTGTGTGTGCGTGCGTGCGTGCGTGCGTGCGTGCGTGCGTGCGTGCGTGCGTGCGTGCGTGCGTCCACTTCGATTCATTTTAGGAAAAAATAGGTCATATTTTTGTTCAACATTGATTAATACTACATATACGGGGTGCTCGGGTGGCGCAGTGGTATTAAAGGGTAAGACCACTTTGGTAGAGGTTTGGGTTGTGCAGTTACCTTGCCATGATGTAACTCCAAAGGTGGGCAAGAAATCAAAAATAATTGCTCCATTGATTAGAAATTGATAATTCAAAATATGCTCCTCATTGACTTACATTGTACGGTAAAACAGCTTTCAAAGTCACTCTTTTGCACATAAATGAACCCAAACATAGCTGATTCAGACAATATAGAGCATCACCAAACCCAGTACTGTTTGTTTTTTTAATACAAATGTCAACTTCCTGTTGATTTTACTATTTGAAGACGATCCAGTCCGGGTTTTCTACTTATTTTTTGTGCTAAAAGAGTGACTTTTAGAGCTGTTTTACCGTACAATGTAAGTCAATGAGGAGCATATTTTGAATTATCAATTTCTAATCAATGGAGCAATTATTTTTTATTTCTTGTCCACCTTTGGAGTTACATCATGGCAAGGTAACTACACAACCCAAACCTCTACCAAAGTGGTCTTGCCCTTTAAGTACCTGCTCACCGCCACATAGGTTGTGGGTGCGAATCCACCGTGGTGCATCCGGCTTTGTCGCGCGCCTATACAAACACAATTGGCCCGTGTTCAAGGGAAGGGAAGCTAGACTGGGATGGTGATGTCACTGCACACTCCTACAGGCTGGGGCGGCACCTGTCAGCAGGACGTGTTGGGCGGGAGGAGTAGTGACAACACACAAATGTATGTGGGGAGGAATTCATTGGCATACGACTAAATTGGGGGAAAAAAGGGGTACAAATCTAAAAGAAAATTAAAACATCGAAGACTGCTAGTTTAAATCTTTGCTTTCAAAATGCCTAAGTTCCTAAAGCTTGTTTCTCCACCTTGAATCGAAAGCACAACAGACCGTCACTGTCACCGATAAGTTATCAGTGATGATAACATCGTCCCATTGGCTACTGTAAAGACTAATCAATATATGTCATCCTAGCTGACTGTTTTCTGTTGAATGTCGAATCAAATATGATGCTGCTAGTTTAAATCTTTGCTTTCAAAATGCCTAAGTTCCTAAAGCTCGTTTCTTCACCTTGAATCGAAAGCACAACAGACCGTCACTGTCACCGATAATTATCAGTGATGATAACGTCGTCCCATTGGCTACTGTAAAGACTAATCAATATATGTCATCCTAGCTGACTGTTTTCTGTTGAATGTAGAATCTGATGATTTCTGGCCATGTAATGGGTGTCACAATAATATTGTACATAATCATCACTTCAGTAAAGCTGTCCTGCACTAAACTGGCCACCTCATGCTTAATTTATACTCGATGCCACACATTGAGAGCTTGTAGATCGACTATTTTTCGTACGAAAAACTACTGTATAGATCAGGCTTCATTCAGCCCCCAGTGTGATATCTCACACTCCATCAAATCATACGAATGCTATAGCTGTTGCTTACTCAATTTTCTCTCTCTCTCACTCACACACACACACACACACACACACACACACACACACACACACACACACACACACACACACACACACACACACACACACACACACACACACACACACACACACACACACACACACACACACACACACACACACACACACACACACACACACACACACAGAGAGAGAGTTTGTTATGCGGCCTCTCATTCAGACCACTGCCAGAAAACCCTCACAAAGTCCTTCCATAACTCTTGCTGCGATGAAAGATTTTTAATTAAAATGAAGACAGCTGGCTGAACCATGAACATGTCACAAATAGTTTTCTCTCCCAAAGATCCCCCTCCACCCCATCGAGAGCAACCCCGCGCCTCAGATTGCGGGGCGATCTCTGCTTTTTTGAAGAACTTGTTAATCACGTCGCCTTCTTAATTTAATTATCAACCTGCCGTGGATTGATGCATCTCGGGACGGCAGGGATGAGGAGAAAGCGAGGGAATTCAATCGCTTTCCGTCCGCTTATGGCTTGTCATCTGTCCCCTCTCTCTGTATTATATATTGATATGCGGCTGACCCTAAGCATTTGGCGTATTGGATTTTTTTATTGTTCACCTTTGAGCCCGAGCTAAAGAATTGCTACTGACCCTCAATGTGCATGCGGGAGACTGGATCCAGTGTGTGTGTGTGTGTGTGTGTGTGTGTGTGTGTGTGTGTGTGTGTGTGTGTGTGTGTGTGTGTGTGTGTGTGTGTGTGTGTGTGTGTGTGTGTGTGTGTGTGTGTGTGTGTGTGTGTGTGTGTGTGTGCACGCGGGCGTGCATCTGCATTTGAGCACGTGCGTGCATAAGGTTGCTTTAGTGCAGTGAAAGACCCCCAAATTTTTACACAACCCGTGTTAATGTTACTCTATGAATGAGAATGTCCAAATGGAACCAAATCTCTGAGTTAAAGCCCCATAAGGGTCCATTTTGGTTCCTTACTATCAATCACTTAGCTGGGGACCCAATCAAACCCCTTCAAGGACCCCTGCGCGGGTCCCCGGACCCGCCGTTGAGAACCAGTGCTTGCCTTTAGTGCACATGACACTAGGTTTATTTGGACCACAAAACAGGATGGGTTGTTGTTTTGGGTCAAAGGTTCTGGAAAGAAAGAAGAGGGGAGGACGCCCGAGGGCAGGAGCTACAGAGTTGGAAGGTCAGGTTCATAAATTGTTATCATTGAACCAGGGGCCTAATTGAAAAGGCTGGATTAGGAGCAGGACCCCTGATCTGCGGCCCTTGGGGGGGAGGGGGGCCGAGCCCCTCCCTAATGACCCCTGGGGTCTCCACACACTCACTCACTCCAATTTGGACGGTCTGAGTCTGTCATATATGGTTTCAAATATTTAACCAAATTTCCAAAGTCAAATTTGATACTTAAAAACGTGATACCCTGTGAGCTTGTAGATCGGCTATTTTTGATCATTGTTTTTGATCATAATGACAGAATTTGAGAGTTTGGCGGTTTTCTCTGGTTTTCTGCAACTGTATTGAGAAATTGTCATTCACTAAAATGAAGCCATCGACATATAGCGCAATGGCTCTTGCATTATGACTATCTGCGTCCCCATGCCAAGTTACTGTAAAATAGCCACAAAGGTAATTTGGGTAATGGCTACAAACAATTCTCAAAACCATACATTTACTGTCTTTGTGTCAATAATAGAGCCAATTCAGGTTTTATTGTTTTTGGCTGGACCGCAAAAGCTGGGCCAGCCCTGTAAACGCAAATGTCTCTCACTGAGTGGGGAAGTTAACACCATTCGTCGGATGGTGGGTCTAACGACCAACTAGCCCAGGGGTCTTCAACAGGGGGTCCTCAGAGTTACTACAGGGGGGCCGCCAAATCTTTGGGTGATATGATTTCCAAGCATCCCTTTTAGTAGAACTTTAGCCAAAAAATAGCAGATCTACAAGCTCACAACGCCTCGCAGCGCGAGGCATTGTGAGCTTGTAGATCGGCTATTTTTTGGCAAAGAGGTATAGGTGTAGGGGAAAAAAGAGCAGACCAAACAACAATGAAACACAATTTCATACAATATAGAGGGGGTCCCTGCTTCATCTCTCTCTCAGCTAGGGGGTCCTTGGCCAGAAAAATCGTGAATCCAGGTAATGGAATGGTTGGCCTAATAACAAACGAGACAACCGCAGAGCAATCGCCCCTCCAGGCTATGGGATGTATCTATTAGGATCCACCCTAATAACCAACCTTTTCTTATCATTTGCAGGGCTCTGTGAGTGCACGTTGAGTAAGGGTGCTTGAGAGCAGTGATTCTCAACCTTTTGAAATTCAAAGACCCTAAGTTTGATATGCATTAGGCCACAGACCCAGAATGGCCAAATGGAATCAGACCTATTTTTGATAAGAATAAAGTAGGGCTTAATTAATAATTGGTTTATGTAGGCCTTATAATAAAAACGTAAAAGTCAAATCATCGTAGTGGACAATATTTGCCTCTGAGATTTTGTGGAGAAGTATAAAATAAAAATGTGTCAGTATAAAATACTGACAAATGAAAATGTAAAAAGTAAAAGTACCTCAGAACTGTGTTTATGTGCAGTATTTGAGTAAATGTACTTAGTTACTTTCCACCACGGCAGTGTTCATTTTGACAGCAAATTTTGATTTAGTTTTAGACTTTTGAAAAAAAAAAACTGGGTCTCTTCTTCACTAGTCCCTCCCTAACATGTGTGGATGAAATTGGCAATAATATTTAGTAATAGCTTTTGTCATCATAGCTTAGTTTGTATATAGTTGATTTCTTAGTTTTTAGTCAACGAAATTCACACTGCACCACGGTTTGTAACTTATTTCGACCCCCCCCCCCCTCCCCTCATGTGGGATTGATTCACTCATCCTATGTACCACCGTCACACTCCCTCCATGTGCAGACTATTCATGTGGTTTTCCGCTATCTGTGCTGTTCATCTGTGTATCAGTGTTGGAGCAGTTGTTTGAGCTGACCCCACTCATGTGTTGACAAAAGCAGTGTGTCTCTTCCAAAGCCCCGGGCCCGTCCCACCGCAGTACCCCCTCCCCCCCCCCTCCTGTCCCTTATGGACACGGATCACGGCTCGGGGACATGGATCTCTCCGGCAAACAAAGCAATCATAGGCCTGAATGGCGGATGGCGGTGAAACCCTATCCCATGTCTCTGTGCATTCTACACAGGTGACACATAGAAGGGTTTCCTTTGAAGGGGGGACGGTATGCGGAGTGGGCACTACGGTAAGAAAGGCGAAGGACCCTGTCGGTTCACACGTCGAGGAAATCCATCCGGGCCGGGCTATTGTTGTGGATAATAGGCAGGAGATAGTTAAACATATCATTTTGACACGCTGTGTCTTATGACATGAACAGTTTTACTGTGCTATAGGTGGAGGGTGGGAGGCTGGGCCTCTATCACATTACACTACCTACAGTACCACCAGAGGAGAGAGAGGTGAGGATGTTGTTCTCTCTCTCTCTCTCCCTCTCTCCCTCTCTCCCTCTATCTCACTCTCTCTCTCTCTCTCTGTGAATTACATGGGTCATACTGTTATTGGCCGATTCATCGATTGATGAAAGTTGGGAATGCATGCCCCATGCATTCCCACCCTTAAGGTCCTTACACACCGGGGCGATTTTTCTCATGCGAATAATACTTTTTTTAAAAAAACCTTATAAAGTCAATGCAAGCTTACATGGAGCGAAAAAGCGAAAAAGCAAAGCGAAAAAGCGTCTTTTAATTATTAGGAACGAGTCCGAATTGTGCGTATATTCGCCGGTGTGTAACCGCCTTTACCCTTACCCTGTAACCTTGTACCTGTCTGTCTGTCTGTCTGTCTGTGTCCCTTTTATGCTCATATGTGTAGATCTCTGTATCTGTCTGCCTGTAAGCCATGACAACTTGTGGAGTCCAAGTCAGTACTATGACTTCATGTTGACATCACAGTACTGCATATATGGGGATTTAATTTTTTGGGACAACCGCCGATCCAACCGCCGATCCAACTGATTCAGACTCGGTGCATTACTTACTCTGGTCTTTGGTGTTACGCATGCCGAGATATGTGGGGGGAGGGGGGGGGATTACAAGTGTAGCATTTAGTACAAATGCTAAGAGTATGTTAACTAGGCACCTAAAATGGCAAAATTGCACACACACACACACACACACACACACACACACACACACACACACACACACACACACACACACACACACACACACACACACACACACACACACACACACACACACACGCACGCACACACACACAAATGATAACAGCATGGAGACATTCTGTGTCAATATGTCAGCCTTCTGTTTGAAGACAATACAATTAAGACAATACAGTCTCCCCCCCCCCCCCCCCCCACACACACACACACGTGGCTCTAGGCCGCTTTATGGTTGTGAGGTGTGAGGCCCACTCCCCCCATCCCTCCCACCCTGTCCCCTGTGTCCACCTGGGGGTCCCAGGACAGCAGTTGTGGAGGACGGCTGCTCCGCTTTGGTCGGGTGGGCTGGCAGAGCTCTCTCTTCTTTAAGGTGTAACAGAAACAATCCCATTAAGTGGAGGATCGCCTTTCACTCAGATTACTGAGCATCTGTCACTCCCACTGGAGGGAGGGGGCATGGGCAAGGTCACCACGTCTGTGACACACACACACACACACACACACACACACACACACACACACACACACACACACACACACACACACACACACACACACACATTTATTATAACAACTTATTAGTCCCCTTTGTATTACTATACTTGTGAGGGCATCAACATTTTAGGGTGGTGCCATTCTATTGTTTTTCGCCCTTTATAACCATTTAACTGAAGCAGATCTACAAGCTCACAGCGCATCGCATTGCGATGCTTGTGGACTTGTAGATCAGCTATTGTTGGTGTGCAACCCTTGCCACAACTAAGTATAAGTATAAATGAGGCAAAGTGTTAATTTTGTCGACTAAGACTAAGACTAAAAGACTAAAAGACTTAAGGTTTTGATATTTAGTCGACTAGACTAGACTAAGACTAAATCATTTTCAGAAGACTAAAATAGGACTAAAACTAAATAGTGTGTTATTCAAAAGACTAAGACTAAGACTAAACAATTTTCAGAAGACTAAAATAGGACTAAAACTAAATGGTGTGTTATTCAAAAGACTAAGACTAAATCAAAATTTGCTGTCAAAATTAACACTGAGGCAAACTAAAACCCCAACCTGAATCTTTTCCTAATCGTAAGCCTAACTAAATTCTTACTATACAACAACCATTTCTGTTGTGAAGACCAGGAAAATGGTCATCACAATGTCTATTGCTCAAATTCTACTATACTTGCGGGGACATTTGGAGCTCACAAGTGTAGTAATGCAACACACACACACACACACACACACACACACACACACACACACACACACACACACACACACACACACACACACACACACACACACACACACACACACACACACACACATCTGTGTAATTTAATAAACTTTACCCGATTCCACACTAAGAGCCAGGAAAGCCATGATGCAACGGGTCAAGAGGATGTGATTCTTCTGACCACCTTACGTTTGAATGAATCAATCACAGAGAATGGTTGTGGATATTGACGGGCTACCGTGTGAACCATTTAACTGATGACAGCACTGATGAATGAAAAGGTAGATAAATATCTAGGTTTAGGACCTCCACAACATCACACAATGTAAAGATGAAAGTATGTTATACTTTCACAAATGTTCGGAAATAGCTAAAATAGCTGATCTATAAGACTGCAAAGCATTGAGATGCTTTATGTGGATTTCTTTCAATTTATGTTTCCTTTCTTATTATTAAGTCATACTGTGGCACAACCTTAATTGAAACTACACAAGAAATCACATAAATATAAATAATGTTCCAGCCCGAACTGCTGGCGTAGCGGTCCGGGCACCTAGGCTCCGAAATAGCCTGACAGCGCATCGCGGATTCGAGTCCCGACGGCCTTTGCTGCATGTCACCCCCCATCTCTCTCCCCATTTCCTGTCAACCTACTACTATCCTATCAATAAAGGCATATAAAAGCCAATAATACATCTTTTAAAAAGATACATAAATATAAATCATGTTTTAGGGGCATTGGTGAATCCACCAGAAATGGAATAATGTTCTTGGTTACAAATGGTTAGATGAATATGATTTCTAACAATTCAACTTCATAGAACTGCCATCCTGTTTGATATTTCAACAACCTTAATCCATCTTGTATACAAAAGTCAAATGGCAGTTACAATGTCATAGTATCACACAGTAGCAATGTGCATTTGTTGCCAAAACAAGTCATAGGAGTCTCTAACTCACATTCAAGAATTTTAGGACTTCCTTGAAAATGTGATGAATCTGCCTTTTTTCCCTCTACACAAATCAATTTGCCGAAAATATCCAATGTACAAGCTTGTGAGCTTGTTCTGTGGTTTGGTTATTTTCGCCAACAACTATAATATAGTTTCTGGCTAAAATAGCCAAAAGCTCAAAGCGCCTCGCTTGTGCGCTTGTAGATCTTCTGTTTTCAAAATGTTTGCCTCTTTCTAAGTAATATTTGACAATTTGGCCAGTTTTTATAGAATAGTTTGTTGGTTACTTTTGACGTGGTAATGGTCTTATTATTATTATTTATTTTGATTGTATACGTAATTAAAAAGGTCTTAAAAGTCCTTGAATTGTCACTTTAGACATGTGCAGATAACCCTGTATACTGTATGTTGGTTTGTTTACTGTTGAGTGAGAAAACAATGTTGCACATTAATCTAATCATCTGGGGACCCCCCAAAATAATTTGGGGACCCCCCTGGGGGTCCGACCCCCAGTTTGGGAACCACTGACATAGAGTAATCCATCAGGCAGAGGAGACATGCCATGGCTTGTTGAGAAGTGTTTCATCTCTTTCACCAGCTCCAGTGATAAACTTCCAGGTCCTTTGAGATGTGCCATTGTGCTTTAATGTATATCATTTTTAACAAACGCACCTTTGTGTGTGCATGTGTAAGAATGAAAGTCACGCACGTCGTTAATGACATGTCCATGCACCATGTGGCACTGATACATTGATACTTCACGAAGATGGGTCCAAACCTGATCAAAGTCTTCCTGTCTCCCCCCCTGTCTCTCTCTTTCCTGTCTGTCTGTCTGTCTGTCTCTCTCACGCACGCACACACAACGGAGTGTGTCATTATTGACAGTTTGTCCCCACACCCCACCCGAGGGGGAACTGCATGTCACACAAAGATAGTGACACATGTCACCTGAACAAGGGGCCCAACCCCTCAGAACCCTTACAACCATAACCTACACTTATACTTTACACAGCCAAGCAGCGTTTGATGTCCCTTCTATGTCACGGTCACCTCACTGCGCTCCTCCTGTGTCACTACCTGGTCTCGTTGCTCCAGGCGTTTCTTTTTGTGTGTCTCATCGTTGTCACTGACAGCGGTGCAACAGCTAATCCAACTAATTGGTTTCTTCTGATTAATCAAATATACCCGGTCGACGCATCCGTGGGGGGATATGCGCACATGATCTGGCAACCCGGGAGGCAGTTCGTCCCATAGCTGGGCAGCCCCGTAACCATGGCGACAGTGTTTTACACATAAACGCTAATAAGAAGCTGAGATTTGATGAAATTGAGAAACGGGCTTCACAGTTAAGTTCAGATGGTAATGGTCAATGGCTGTGTGCAAAATCAGAGCAATTGCTCCAGCCAGTGAGGAGAACCGGGTAGTGACACCACTACACTCACCACTACAGACGGACAGACAGACAGAGTACTAGAATTATAGTAGGATAATATCAAAGAAGTAATCGATAGAATCATTCCTAAGAAAATAATTGATAGTTGCAGCCCTAGTCGCTGCTGACTTGGAATACATACAGGCACCGCCAAGGCTAGCCGGGGTGTTTGGTTCTCCTCAGGGGGGTTAGAGGGGGGTAGGGGGGTGGGGGGTGTCCCGTATGATGCCGCCTCCCGTTGGCCCCGGGTGAAAGGTGATAACTCTGAGAACTGCGCTGTTCTGGTCTGCTAAGAGGAGAACCCACCCGACCGCTCCGCTCCGTAACGCATGCTTGACTCTGGGCTAAAGGGGGAGAGCGAGGAGGGTGGAAATAAAGACCTGAAGATTGGGGGGAGGGTGGGGTGGTCAAAGAAAGAGAAAGGTCAGTGGGTATCACTCAGAGACAAACGAGAGGCAAACGGGAAGGTGGGAACGGAACGAGAGAAGGAGAGAAGACATGAAGTGAGGCGATGGGAACGTGATAGAGGAGGCACAATACATAAGCCCACCACTCTACACTGCACCCAATAGCTGCAGTGAACACAAAACTGCACCCAGTAGCCAGTGAGTGAACACAAAACTGCACCCAGTAGCCAGTGAACAAACAACTGTACCTTGTAGCCAGTGAACACACAACTGCACCCTGTAGCCAGTGAACACACAACTGCACCCTGTAGCCAGTGAACACACAACTGCACCCTGTAGCCAGATAACACAAAACTGCACCCAGTAGCCAGTGAACACAGTGAACACAACTGCACCTTGTAGCCAGTGAACACACAACTGCACCCTGTAGGCAGTGAACACACAACTGCACCCAGTAGCCAGTGAACACACAACTGCACCCTGTAGGCAGTGAACACACAACTGCACCCTGTAGCTGCATTGAGAAACTCAAACTGGGAACCGTTAGCTTCAGCCGGCCGGTCTACCTCCTGAATCACTGCTTTTAACCACACGAACCTGCAGCATCCCTATTCTGAGCAAACAGGCAAACATTAGGTGAAAATAGGGTAGTACAGACCCCTGGGGAGCCCCAGCCAAATAATTATGCAGGGTTTAAATGGTTGAAGAAGGCAAATGATCCATTCACCTGAATAACATCTAACTGCAACTAAATAGTCAAGAAATGTCCTGTGTTGTAAATCACTGTTTATTTTAAGTTTGAACGCCAAACGCACTGAGGGACAGCTCGCCAGGCGCCGTTTGCTCACCACGTGAACCCCCGCCGACATCGATGTCCTGCCCGTCAGACGCGTGATGACGGATGAGGGAGGGGTTACGCCAAATGTGGGGGCTCTATTAACCAAGGGGAGTGAAAGATAGCAAAGAAATAAATATAAAAACAAAGTTGTCCGCTCGCGTGAGAGCGCATGCCTCATGTCTTCAAAACAACACAGATGCGCTTTAATTTATGACCACTCTCTGTGATTGGAGAAGAAAGCGGCGAACACATCGATCCGGGGGGGGGGGTCCTCTCTCTTTCACCTGTTAAGAGCTTTCCCCTAATTGGGCGTCGCACCGCGGCCCGCTCGCCATGCCTGCCGCGCCGCAGCCCGCTGCCAAAACCTGCAGGCCCCCCTTCCCACCTCCCCCTCGCAAGCACAATAGTATGTTAAAGTATGTGTAAACCATGCCTATTTTTCTTCTCTCTCTCGCTGCTATTGATTTTTAAATGAAGTATCAAAGAAAATCAATAGTAATCAACAAATAGAAGGCAACGCACTGTAGTGTCAGATCCCGGGGCTCGGCTTAATCAATTTAGATGCCTGTCACAACACGGGGAGCGACCCGACGCGCGCTTGCGCACGCACGGCGGGGAGACGCGCGGGGAGGGAAGACGTTTGGGTACCTGTGTGGAATGGAAAGTGAGCTCTGATGTGGGATGAACCGCGTGTCATTGAGACGATGAGAAATGAGAAGGAAGATTTTCCTGTACAACTTTCTACACCCACCCCCCACCACCATCACCCCGCCTTCTTTTTTCCAGTGCATGGTGGAAAGTAACTAAGTACTAAGTACTAAGTACTGCGCTTAAGTACAATCCATTTTTCGGTACTTTAAACTTCTACTCCAATACATCTCAGAGGCAAATATTGCACATTTTTTATAATTATTACAAAACGTATACATTGACCACTTAAGCCCTATTTTATACTTCTAAATGTTGAAAAATGTGAATGAAAGAAGTGAAATGGGCCATTCTGCATAATGAGTACTGTATTTTACAGTAGTCATTATGCAGAGTATACAGAGTATTTCAATTAGAGTATACAGAGTATTTCATTTTGACATTGCTACTTTTACTTAAGCAAAAGAAAACAAAAACCATCCGAGTGATTCTTCCACCGCTGTTTCTTTCTCGTGTCTCACACGCACAAGATGGTCTCCTCACTGTCGCGGCCTGTGACGGGGCTCTCAACCGTAGTTTTGGGGGGCCATTCATGTAAAAACATTACAGTATCCCCCCCGGGGATCCCCGCGGATCGGGTTACCCCCACAGTGAGGGCCCAGTCCAAAGGGCCCGGGGCCCCTGTCCAAAATGCTTAATGAATCTCCAAGTCAAGTGTGAAACAGGTAGTCTAGCTGTCACTCACATGTCAACACCCGGCCATCCGTCACCGTCACAGGTCTACCTGAGCGCTGCATACCTGAGCATTGAGCCAACGAGACGCCCGTGTCGGGCGGTCGCTCAGACTTGCCGTGAAACGAAAGACGACAGTCACACCGCCGCCCGAACGTGTCTTTAATATCGCTGTCGGGTTGAAACCTTGCATGTCCAGAAACGGTTACTTTTCATGAAATAGGTAAAAAATAATGTGTGTTCTAAAGGAAAAAAATACTTATCATTTATAGTCAGAAGCTCTTGTTAATACTTTTCACAGGTTAATATTTATAAAACTCACAGCCCGAATTAACCACTTTTGGCTTTTACTATGCAACATATTTTGAGCTTGGAGACCTTATGCTTAACCTCAGTACATGCTGGTCTTATGCTGTGTGTATGTAGATATATGTTTTTATGTTCTCTTTGAAATGCTTTTTTAATATTAGATTTTTTTCACCCTGCCCCCGACCCCCGACTACAAAAATGATGGAGCTTACGCAAAAACATCTGTAAACCAATTATGTGACAATAAAGTTGTTTGGCTAATAAAGAGTTTTTCCAAAGCTTTTTTGTACATTTGTACTATGAAGTAGTAGGGCATTCATTTACAGAAAAAATAAACAAACAAAAAACATTAAAAGTATAAATATGGAGATACAAGGTTTTTGCCTGACAGCAACAATATGTGTTCTTGAAAGAGGAGTCCCACACAACGGGCTGAACAATGTACCACTATCTACAGTATCTGAGGTGTTTTCCACTCCATCGTCTGATGGTGTTAAGTAACTAAGAACATTTACTCAAGTACCATATCTTTGCTGTCGGGCAGAACCCTTCCATTACAATTTTTGTAACTTTTTGTGTTTGTCCGTAAATGAATGCCTTTCGTGATCATACTACAGCGTCACATAACAGCATCAACAGTAGCAGATATACAGTACAAGCTCGAAATGCAGCGCGAAGCGACACATTTTGAGGTCGTAGATCTGCTACTTTTGATGCTTCTCAATTTGAATCCTGAAAAGTATCAGTTTTGGACATACAGTATGAGGTTTCCACCGACAGCAACAATATACACTTTGAGGTACTTTTATTTTACTTGAGTATTTCCTTTTTTTTTCAATTTGTAACACTTCTGCTCCACTGCATCTCAGATGCAAATATTGTACTTTTTACAAGCACTTTTACAGAAGTAAAAAATTGAATACAGGGCTTTTACTTGTAAGAGTATTTGCATATTGTAGTATTGCTACTAGTAAAACATCTGAGTACTTCTTCCACCACTGTGTGCAGGGCAGTTATACGCCCTGTGGTGCACATAAGTAGCGGTTGTCAAAGCACTGCCCTTTCTAATGCACTGCTATACGCAGCCGTTTCTGCAAAGAGGAAACTTTAAGTGGAGAGGGACGTTTTCACACTCTAGTTTGACAGTTATTCTGTCAAACACGCGTTGACGAGGCCTTTATGTAACATTACTGTATTATGTACAGTATGGCTGTTGTCTCTGACAGAAACATTTAGTCGCCCTCCGTTTAGACCATTGCTGGCCTCTTGAAAAATGTTAACAGCCCTATTTCCATCACGATGTGACATATTGTGAGCTATTTTCATTTCATATTAAAAAAAATGTTTTATCCATATTTCTGGAAAGTGGGAATTTCTTTCCTATGATGACATGCCCAAAATCGGGACACCAGGTTTGAAAATGGTTTGAGTAATGTGCTTTTGGGACCAGCTGTGAACAAAGGTCTGAAATCATTCCTTGGGTGTGTTGATCTTGAGGATTTGGGGTATGATTCCAGTGGGGCTATTTGGCTGACAATGCAATATCGCTTCTGTTAGTTCCTATTCTTAATTCTGGTCAAATATCCATCAAACTTGCCAGGCAAATAAGCCTCTGAAATCAAAGTAGTGTACTGTACCTGAATCTTTTTTTTTGGGATACATTTCTCCTAAACGACATGCCCAAAATAGCGAAGCCAGGTTGAATTTGCCAATTTATATTACTATTCTTTTATTGGAAACCACACTCAAATAATAAAAGTATTGTCCATGCATGCTGCAGGTGTGTGGTGAGTGCCGTTGTGCCAGGCAGGCGTCCCTCCAGGCCACCGCAGTGGGAAAGTGACAACATAAGGAGCATTCTGTTCCCTGTCACTCACAGCCCCCCCCCCCCCTGCTGTTAAAAGGAAAAGGCTTTTAGAGGCTGTAAATGCATGGAGAAAAGAGGGGGGGGGGGGGACTGTGTGTGTGTGTGTGTGTGTGTGTGTGTGTGTGTGTGTGTGTGTGTGTGTGTGTGTGTGTGTGTGTGTGTGTGTGTGTGTGAGCGGGGGAGAGCATGTCTGTAAAGCTCTGTGCATGTGTGTGTGTGTGTGTGTGTGTGTGTGTGTGTGTGTGTGTGTGTATGTGTGTGTGTGTGTGTGCACGCGCATACGTGTACATGTGTGTGCGTGCAGAAAGAGAGTGAGCAGCAGGGAGTTGGGAGGCCATGCAGGCTGTTGCACACAGGTGAGGTTGGATTAGCCTTTTCAATGAGGCATGCCATGGAACGCACACACAGACACACACACACACACACACACACACACACACACACACCTTTTACTAGCCAGTCTAGACTCTAGAACTTGCTCTACTTGCAACTGCAGTTGTTCTCCTTTCACATTCACAACTGACATGACATGACGTTGTTTTAAATAAAAAATAAATTAAGATTTGTTGTGATTAGATTTGACATTTGGGCAAGGTTTCAGCCTGATCAGAGCCCAATCGACATCCATTATACAATTAAAGTTAAATATTTCAAAAAGTATAAAATGTGAAAAAGAATTAGAGGAGATGCTTCTGTGGCCTAATGGAGTCATGCATCCAAAGTATGGTGCATTTACTCTTCAGCACCCTTTCAAATAAAGATCCCACCATTGTTATCACGATGAGGTCCACACACCCAGTACACCCATTAAACCCAGAATGATATCAATCCATGGCCCTGAAGACCAACAGAATGACCACGTTATGCAACATCAGAAATGAGCCACAGTGAATGCATGCACTCACGGTGCCTATAAAACAGACACATGTCCACTGCCACTTTCTGGTAAACCCCAAATGTCCCCACAAGCTCTTTCTGTGACAGAGCTGTCCGCACGCGTCTGTGACAAGAGGTGAATGAAGGGACAGCTGCTGATGAATTGATTTTTATTTCAGCGTTTGGATCCATGGTGTTTTCCCTCCTCCGTCCCGCACATACCGCGGCTGATTACTAATATTTATAACCGCCAGTCCATTTAACTGGAACTGCTCCTGCTAGAATATATTGCTTAGCAATTGGTCCTCGTTTAACCTCTGGAATTGTAAAGCTGTCCTGGGGAGGGTCGTGTAATATTCACCTTGATGAGGAAGCAGAGTGTGTTTCACTTCATGCTGCGCAAAAAAAAGAAGAAAAAGCTGTAAAATGTGAAGGTTTGTTTGACCAGAGAGGAGAATTCTCAGATATTGTCAGCCTTTTAACAACTTTCAACCTAGCGCCCCTATTTTGGGCATGACATACAAAACATTTTAAATTACAAAGAAATGATATATTCCCTGTTTCTAAAATAGCAATAATAGTACATAATGTGTCACATCATGAGTCATCGTGACACGTTTCGAGCTTGGCACAGTATAAAATAGGGCTTAAAGGAGCAATTTCACATTTTCAATTATCTTCATATAATTGGTCCTCACTAAGGCTCATTATAAGATGGAACGATTTTTGTCTACTCGCTCTGTGTCTGTGGACAGTTCAGAAACCTGCCTACCAGTGACATCATCGGTAGGCAGGTTTGGTCATTTAAAACAAATATTTCAAACAGTTTTTTATTAATGCAAAAACAATGGCTTTTTCTATTTCAGCGTGCTAACCTTCCAGGATGAGAGAGGTTGCAGTAGATGTAAATGTCATTGGTAGGAAGGTTTCTGAGCTATCCACAGCAATGAGACACAGAGTGTGTTGACAGACATGGTGGCATCTTATAAGAAGATCCTCAATGATGATAGCCTGCGAGCTAGTTCAGGCAGATACACTCGAGAGGTTTTACACATACAGTCAGTGGCGTGCACAGACATTTTGAGGGGCAAGTGCTCAAGTAAATTATACTTTTTTTGTTTACTTGGTCTGATCTTTTTTCCCTCTACACCTATACCTCTTTGCCAAAAATAGCCGATCTACAAGCCCACAACACCTCGCAGCGCGAGGCGTTGTGGGCTTGTAGATCTGCTATTTTTGGCTAAAGTTTTCCTCAGAAAAGGGATGCTAGGTTTCGAGTGGTTATGGTAAAAAGAAAAATCACATCACATAAAGATTTGGCAGACCCCCTGTTGAAGACCCCTGCTGTGCCCTTTTTTCAAAAGGGCACTTCTGGTCAAGAGGGCAAAGGGCAGGTGCTCTAGCACCACCTAGAGTCTATCTGTGCACGTCCCTGCGTACAGTATGTGCAGCTCTGTGGGCGATGTACTGTATGTGACGTGTCAAGCAGCTGATCAAATTGGTGGTCTACTTAAGCTCAGCTGATTCATTGCACTTCCTGTCAGTGCTGCCATTGATGCTGTATGAACTTTGTTTGCTCCCACCACCACTGCTGCTCTTAAATGGTTGTCTGCTAATGTGCTCAGCAGGGAGTAATGTATAGCAGAACCTGAACGCCAATATCAAAATAATATTCACACTTGTATTTAGATTTTATAAATAAAACATTCTCAAGCTATTATTGGTCTCAATCTATTTGTGAGGTTGTAAATGTGTGAAGTGCTCCTTTAACTTAAACCCTAAAGTTACAGTAGCAACTCATCAGGAGCAGTTAGGGGTTCAGTGTCTTGCTCAAGGACACTTCGATAAGCAGCCAGGAGGAGCCGAGGATCGAACCGGAAACCTTCTGATTCCAAGATGGCCACTGTACCTGAGCTACTGTCCACCCTGTCTGGTCTGCGACCGGGGTGCCCTGCAATCTACACTCCTGTTTTTTTTTTTGCTCTACTCTAAATATCTTAGCTGAAAATAGCAGATCTACAAGTTCATAACGCGTCACAAAGTGACATGTGAGCTTGTAGATCTGTTATTTTCACAGAATTTCACCTCAGACTAGTGGCGCTAGAGTTCAAGGTTAAATAACAGTCCGGAATGTGACATTGACTGAATCAGTTGTAACTTCCTCAGAACAAATTCATAGTGTCAAACAAATACATAATCATACCCTGTTAGCCTTCTGGAAAGCTTGTCCATGCAACGTAAATTGATTATAAATACTTTCTACGGAAACACACTGGGAACCATTTCTCAAAGCATTTACAGTAATTCCAGTGACTCCAATAATTCCAACTCTTTTAAATGGATGCCTCTGTGCGTGCTTGAGTTTGTGCGTGTGTATGTGTGTGTGTGTGTGTGTGTGTGTGTGTGTGTGTGTGTGTGTGTGTGTGTGTGTGTGTGTGTGTGTGTGTGTGTGTGTGTGTGTGTGTGTGTGTGTGTGTGTGTGTGCGTGCGCGTGCCCGTGCGTGTGTTTGTGTGACTGATGCTGAACTCCCAGAGTGCATTCACCCTGTCAGAGTGTGTCATTTATTGAACCTGTACTTCTCCACACTTTGAAAAGAGAGAGGCCATTATGTCTCCGCTGCTAAGACCTCATATGAGTGTTTGGAGTTACTTTGTGTGATTTATTAATATTGTTCCAACTCTCTCATTTCCCTGTTTCTAATCCCCCCTCTTCTTTTTTCTTTTTTCTAAACACAGAGAAATTATGTGGTAGAGTAGTAGTTTATCTCAAGTGAATACTCAAGTATTTAATAGTACAAATTACAAAGCATACATTTTATCTTTAATATCAATGCATTGCTGTATTGACATTTTTAACATTTCCAAAACTGTAAAAAACAAAAGTCCTAAATTGAAATTGGCTAATGGGAGGACGGGCCAGCCAGTCGGCAGGCTGACCACAGCCACGTCACTGTGACTCAGAGATAACCATAACAAACCTGATACGCCCATATATAGGCAGCACCACGGGCACATCACTATGACTCAGTTAGAAATACTCCCTTTTCACCCCTTCATGTCCAATGCGCCTCTCTGCTCCCTCTCAGTTCTGGGGGCTTGGGTTGTGCAGAACTGTCAATCAAACCAAAATGCCCATATATGGACATGCCAATATATAGGCATATACTGATGACATCAGGGATCTCCGTGTATGGGCATAAAATGGACAAGGATAGACCGAAACGGAGATCTCCATATATGGGCACAAAAGGGACACAGACAGACGGGTACAACGGGTACCCGTTAACAAGGCCCCGACATTATGACTCAGACATATTTGTCGGATCGGCGGTGCGACGTACAGTAGGTGTGAGGAGCGCATATCGACCCGAACTCTAGATGTGAGGGTTGCGTAGCAGCCCAAACCTCTATTAGTGAAAAAAGCCAGACTACAAGACACAATGTGAGCTTGTAGATTCGCTATTTTCACTCTTTCTGGAAAGAGAAATAGGGCTTACAGTAAGTGGGTAATTCATAATATGTTTGCACGTTTGAGTATAAAGTATAATAATTTCTATTTGAAATGTAGCGGACCAGAGTGAAAGTCATGAACTTTCAAAGAAAACCAAATAATCCAAAAAATGTAATTTAAGTAAAGTACTCAAGTAAATGTACTTTGTTGCTGTCCACCACTGTTTATTAATATTGTTCCAAGCAACTCTCTCATTTCCCTCCCTCATCACTCCTCCAACATTTTGTTTCTAAAGCAGGGAGAAATGACAGACAGGCCTATCTGTCCCTCTGTGAGGAGAAGCAGAGCAGATCCACTTACAGAGGGACAATCCATTACGGTTTGCTGTCTTTGTCTCTTGATGTAATGTTGTTTTCTGGGTGTGTGCGACCCGCATAATTCTCCATCAGTGTTGTTCTGTGGCTGCCTGACAGCCATCATACACACACACTGTCACGATCAGAGAGAGAGAGAGAGAGAGAGAGTGTGAGTGAGGGAGAGCGAGAGACAGACAGAGAGCGAGAGTGAGAGAGAGACCTTGGCTTGTTCATTAGATTAGCACTCATCTGCAGAATACAACATACACAAATAAATTAATGCACGTTTGTTTTTGTTCATACACGCACGCACGCACGCACGCACGCACACACTCACACAAACACGCACACACACATGCATTTGGGGCCGTACATGCACATTTTGTCAAAAGGAAGCTGCGGAGGAAAATAAGAGTTTGTTCGACAGATGGTGCAACTGTACTATAGACTGTGAGTGCTTACATTTACGCATGTAACTGTATCAGCGTATTTGTGAGAATGACCGCAAGGGATTCTATGTATGTGTGGGTGTACACATTTTGTCAAAAGGAAGCTGTGGAGGGAAATGGAGTTTGTACGATGGATGGTGCAACTGTTTCCATTTTTTGCTCCCCCCTATGGGCAGAAGTGAAAGCGTTTTCTTTTTTTTCAATTTGGATATGATTGGACGTGTTCATGTTAAATGGTGTTTTTTTTTTTATAAATAAGCCCCGTCCATACATTTGTGAAGTCAATATCAGACAAACGAAATGGAATATCAAAACCCTGTTTGATGGTCACATGACTCATGAGTGAATTTGTGCCTAAATTGTTTTGGGTTTGTGAAAAAAGTCTGCAACAAACAGTGACATTTGTGATATTTATGGAGGCGCGCGCGTATACACACACACACACACACACACACACACACACACACACGGCTTGGCTTCATACTTCATGTAGTAGATATTGTGCTTGTTTGAACCTTTGGGACTGACTGCAGCTGCTGACAGCATCTCAACTCCACCCTCCTGTGGTCTCAATAATACACCCTCAAATCCTCAGTATTCATGCAGATTTGAACTGTGTACAATGGCTTCAGCATAAAATGAATACTAGATGTGACTGTGCATCCTGTGATGTTTAGCAGTCAGTCTATCATTGACCTTTAAACGCAAAGTCTAATGTACAACGCCAGAGTGAAAGTTACATAATGTCATGTGACTTGATCTGATTACAATGATGATAGCCATGTTTACTTCTTCATTCATTTGTTTCTCTTTCTTTCTTACTTTTTCAAATTAAAGGTCTCAGTATGTATCCTGTATGTGTTGAATGAGGTATAGGCCAAGAGGCCACTGAAAACTCAAATTGTGGATCATCCAGACAGTGATTCCAGTCATAAAGTAAACGTGAATATTTTGTATAGTGTGTATTGTGTTTGTGTATATGTTGTATAGTGTGTGTGTGTGTGTGTGTGTGTGTGTGTGTGTGTGTGTGTGTGTGTGTGTGTGTGTGTGTGTGTGTGTGTGTGTGTGTGTGTGTGTGTGTGTGTGTGTAGTGGGTAATGTGACAGTAGTGATGGATAGCTGGTGTGGTGTCAGAAGTGGGAGGGTGTGGTGACTGTCAGCTGAAAGTTCTCACCTGTCACCAGAGACAAGCGATGACGCCTGGCGCCGGCCCAGTCTAAACACAACCCCCCTGCTGAACAGACCCGCTGCACGCTTGATTAATGCTTCGCTGTATGACGTGTCGCACTCAGAAAGTAGCCGATCTACAAGCTTGCGATGTGATACAACACATAGCATTGCGACGCATGGGGAGCTTGTAGATCTGCTCATTTCAGTGTGCAAACAGGGGTGAAAACTATAGGATTCATCACTCATCCTGCCCAGAAGAAAAGGCCTCAGTTAATTTAACCACGAGAGGGTAAAAGATTTTATCATGTGGATCTCAGGATCCACATGGGAACGGTGTGGCTCCAATGTGGATCTCACACGTCATGTGACCAGCCTGTGACATCAGTCATCTATAGGACATATCTACAGTGGTGGAAAAAGTACTCACATTTTCTACTTAAGTAAAAGTATCAATACTGCAATGTAGAAATACTGTGTTAGAAGTAAAAGGCCCATGTTCAAAATGTTACTTGAGTAAAAGTACGAAAGTATTTGCATCTGTGGGACATGTATATGTGGGACAAACCCAGAGATACACACACAGATTTTGCACATTTATAGAGAGATTACTCACCCTGTGATGGCTTGAATACGTGGCTGGAGAATTTATTTGTATAACGTTCTTCTATGGTGAATGAAGAATCCAAAAACCAAGAGAAGGGAAGTATTGAACATTGGAAATACTGCAGTATAGTTAAAGTACCTCAAAATTGTACTTAAGTACAGTGCTTGAGTAAATGTACTTAGTTACTTTACACCACTGCATATCTATGACATAAAGGTATTATATTGTTTTATAAAGTATAAAACAATGTGAAAAAAATAAATGGGTACTTCTGTGGCCTACTGGCTGTGTGCACAAGAAATGTGGTCGACAATAGGGCATTGATGAGTCGTGTGAATGTTGAAGTGTACAATTCATGCTTAACATCAGTTGCCATCATCAAAAGATAAAGTCACATTACATCAAACATTTGTCATGTCAGCATGCTGACATATCCAACTCACACGAGAGGACGTGTTTATGTCTGTCAGTGAGAATATACGGCATAATGTGTGTGTGTGTGTGTGTGTGTGTGTGTGTGTGTGTGTGTGTGTGTGTGTGTGTGTGTGTGTGTGTGTGTGTGTGTGTGTGTGTGTGTGTGTGTGTGTGCGTGCGTGCGTGCGTGCGTGCGTGCGTGCGTGCGTGCGTGCGTGCGTGCGTGCGTGCGTGCGTGCGTGCGTGCGTGCACTTACATATATAGGCTTTGTGAGTGCTTACATTTAAGCATGTAACTGTATCAGCGTATTTGTGAGAATGACCGCAAGGGATTCTATGTATGCGTACGTGACGTGTTGGACAGTGCATCCACAGTTTGTGCGCGTGCGTGTGTGTGTGTTTGTGCGTGTGTGCATGCACACGAGTGATGTTGGACACAGAACATCTGCTTGGCTGGGTCGGGGTGGTTTGACACTGCAGATGTTTGGTTTGTTTTTAGCAGCGCTCTGCGGTGGCTTCTTTCCCGTCCTCTTGTTTAGAACTGGAGGGATTACCAAGCGTCCCAGCGTGGGACATTTGATGACGTGTTAGATAAGCCAACCCCCCCCCCCCCCCCTTCCTGTAAAACTGTCAACCAGCCTGTGCCATTCCATTTACTTACTGTTTAATGATGAGGCCCGTTCGTTCCCTCACAGATTTCTTTTGTAAATTACCGCCTTACACAGGTAGTGACAATAGCCGTTCTACAGTACAAGTGATGTGATGCGTTGTGAGCTCATATATGGTCTATTTTCACTACTTTTGAAACATTTTGAAAGTGAAAGTGATTAAGTGTGTGAGTGTGTGTGAGTGTGTGTGTGTGTGTGTGTGTGTGTGTGTGTGTGTGTGTGTGTGTGTGTGTGTGTGTGTGTGTGTGTGTGTGTGTGTGTGTGTTCATAAATATATAACCAATGAAAAGTATTAACAAGTAAAGAGCTTAAATGTGAAAAAATAATAACTACATTCTTTCTTTTTTTACCCCCCCATCTCCTGAAAAGTAAGAATGTTGGACATACAAGGTTTCCAGCCGACACCGACGAAATATCACTTTAACATGATGGGAGAAGGTTGCGTGTGTTTCTAAACAATGAACTTGGCATTGACGTAAAACAAAGCACATCTCAAGCATTTCTTTTCTTTCACTGGCGTGTTATTGTGCTGGTCAGGGAATGCTAAAGTGGATTTGCATCCGCTTTTTTCCGTCTACATCAAATCTCTTCGCGTCGTGACGCACTGTGAGCTTGTAGATTGGCATGTGTGTTAACCTGATGTGAGGTTCCAACAAACATCAGATGTCCACTTTTTGAACGAGTTAAGTTCAAAGGAATACTTCACCCCCAAAATGACTCTTTGTCTATCAACTAGAGCAGGGAACTAGAGCACTGGGAATGCGACAAAAACAAAACAAATCTCCATGAATTCAAGGCTTCATGGGGTGTGTAATGGATAGAAAATGGGTGGTTTTCATAAAAAAATAAAAAAAAACAGAGTTTTTTTCTAAAATCCTATAGTTGGGCCGGACGGATGTCCAGTTTTTTGGAATGACGTCACATCCGTCTACTGCTTCTCTGAGTGACGAGGGATCATTCCTAAGCTGTGTTAGAGCGCCCCTTGTAGAATTTTCCCCAAAAACATAATTTGCAAATAGAACGCATATATATATAACAGTCATTATCTAATTTCAAGCTTTCCCCCCCACACCACACCCACATCCCCCCTCCCAAAACAACAGTGGTCCCCAGGTTGATCCTTAGTCAGGGTGGTGGTCCCTGGTTCATAATCAGTTGAAAACCCCTGAACTAGAGCGATGCCTGTTGGGAACAGATTGCCCCTCGGTTATCATTACTTTGTAATACCCGGTGTACCTGTTATTTTAGTATTTAGTAGTTGTAGGCCAGTTTATGATGTCAAGACTATGAGGTCATATTGATGACAAGAGAGATCTCCCTATATGGGCATAACATGGATACAGACAGACATACACCCACGTCAAGTTTGAAGTCTATTGGTCAGACGGTTCTTGAGATATGTGGGACAAACCCAGAGATACGCACTCAGATTTTGCACATTTATAGACAGATTACTCACCCTGTGACGGCTTGAATACGTGGCTGGAGAATTTTCATTTGTATAACATTCTTCTATGGTGAATGAAGAATCCAAAAACCAAGAGAACGGAGCTGAAAAAGAAGAGAATTGAAAGATATTGGGGTCCGGTTCTGACAACAGCAAAACTTATCAGTGGGACCCAGGTCAACTGAGTACCCAGGTCAACTAGTAGGGTATCTAGGGTTTAAGTTTACCGTTAAATCCAGGACTATTTTTTTACAAATACAACCATTTTAACCATCTGTGTGGTAGAGGAAGGGGCTGTCTCCACCAAGAAGTTTTTTCCCCCTGATTACAGCGTATGTTTTTAATTGTTTACAATGGGACCGTTGCGCTTTTGGACAATCCAGCAACCTGACGAGAGGCGAAGAGCTTTTATTTATTATAAGTTTACGTGTGCTGAAATATTTTCAGACTCGGGCGTTTGCAAGCTTTTTAAAGAGGTGGTCTCCTCTCCTTACTTTTCCATTGAAAAATGTAGACGAGTGGTTCTCAAAATGGGGTCCAGGGACCCCCAGGGATCCTTGAGGGGGTTCCAGGCGGGTCCCCAGCAAAACGTGTTATCAGGATCAGTTTAATTCTACATACTGTATATCAGCTATTTTCCGAAAATCTTGAAAAATGTGGATTAAAAAAAAAACATTTTAACAACAGAGATCTTGTATGGGGGTCCCTGACACAAAATAGTTTCAGATGGGGCCAAAATACATTTTCATTGGCACGTCTCCTCTGACCATCTGAGAGGTGGGGTGAGGACGTGGAAGGGAAACAGAGAGAGGTGTCACTTGTTGTCAGTATTAGCGCTGCAGGAGATAAGAAAACAGATGGGACAGCCCGGGTCAGAGGTGCATGCTACGGCTGACAGCTTTGTTTATTTGGCCTGTCTCTGATTTCCTGCACCCCCCCCCCCCTTCCTCCCTAAGATGCCCCACCACCACACACACACACACACACACACACACACACATACGTTTGTATTACTATACTCTTGAGGACATCAAAAGTTTGTCACAGTATCAAAGAGCTGAAAAAAGTTCAATGTGAGCTTGTAGATCGGCTAACTTAGTATGAATCAGGCATAACTCCATAACCCAACACATGAGCCTAATCTCTAAATGTCTGATCCTAACACTAACCCAAATGTGAATCTTTTCCCAACTATAAGCCTAGCTCTCCAAAAAAAAAAATGGAAACCATAAAACAACCTCACTCTTGTGAAGACCAAAAACATCGTCCTCACAATGACTATTTCTCAAATTCCTACTATACTTCTGGGGACAGTTGGCCCTCACAAGTATGGTAATACAAACACGCGCGCGCACGCGCACACACACACACACACACACACACACACACACACACACACACACACACACACACACACAGTTGCCCCTGCCCAAGGCATGACCTGGAAGTGACACGCAGAGACAGATCAAGGCCGCGTTTGGCCGCAGAGTACAGAACAGACATGGGGCGCCGGCCGGCCAGCCGCACCCGTTCGTCCACCGGGGCTCAGACTCAGAACACATGCGCCGAGTGTGGACTTGTTAACCTTCCCTGAGACTAGAACAACAAGCGCCTCATTTGTACTCATCCACAGAGGAGTAGAGGTTGAATAAAGAGGTTATAGACGCCGGGGAACACTTTCAACCCAAACAAATATGGCTGACAAAGGAGGTATCCGGCAGAAAACATGATGACATATTTCAGAAACATCTGTTATACGGTAGAAAAAAAAGAAGAAAAAAAAGAATAACAGAAATGAACTGATAACATTTTATTTATTAACCACTTAGATTAAAATAGTCTAATCTGGTGTCAATTTATCACCGTCTGTCTGGCTGAACGCCAAGTGTTTCCTCTCGTGGAGTGTGTGTGTGTGTGTGTGTGTGTGTGTGTGTGTGTGTGTGTGTGTGTGTGTGTGTGTGTGTGTGTGTGTGTGTGTGTGTGTGTGTGTGTGTGTGTGTGTGTGTGGTCTGAACTTCTCAGCTCCTTAGGCCTGAGGTAGAGCAGAGATGATAACAGTGTCACTACCAGCAGATAACACAGTGCTCTATCTGATCCCACTAACTCACACCCACCTATAGATGCTCTGCTAGGCTGCTGGGAGATCAACCCCAACGCTGCAGATTCCACAAGCTGACACAGGACAGACTCTAGGTCAGTGTGAGTCATTTCCTTTACAGACAAGACAGAATAAACTAGTCCAAAAAAAGGAAAGAAAAACTGTTGCTGGATTAGGGCTGTCGTGAATACAAATTTAAGTTGACGATTAATTGTCACACAAATAATTGTGATGAACAATTTAATTGTGTTTTCTTCAGCTTTTGAACTTGATGAATACAATTAAAATTTCAATTAGTGTTTTAGGCTTCATAATCACAAATTGCACAGGCCACATATGACACATAACTTAAATGTACAAAGAAATTACTGACACGTTTAATTATTTTATTTTTTAATTGCAAAAATAGCTGATCTACAAGCTTACAACACGTCACTAAGTGACGTGTTGTAAGCTTGTACATCTGCTATTTCTACTATTTTGGGGACATTTTTGAAAATGGATGAACCTTTTTCAACATGGAAACGATTATGACGATTAACAAAAATAATTGCAATTATCTCAAATAATTGCGATTAGGCGATTATGTAATAATTGTGAGAGGCCTATGCTGGATTACCAAAATAACTACAATTTACAATTTAGACAATAAGCTGAAATAATGTCTGAGGGGCATTCCTGAACCCAATAAAATGAAAACAAAAGATTAACAAAAATAAAGATGGCGGTGCATTTAGCATAACAGCAATCATGTAACAGTGTAACAGTAAACACAGGATGCAACAGTTGTAATTGTAAGAATATAATACGAGTAAACTGCAGAGTAGATTGAACACATAAACAAAATATATGTATTGTACTGTAGGCCAAGCGGGGAACAATAGCAGCCATAAACATCCACGTCAAAAACGATCGTGTCTGAACGAAGCCCAAACCAGGGCAGTTTGGCAGGGCTCGCATGAAGCGCAGCCAGTGGCATTTAAACACTGTTACCGCGACCGGCAAGGCCATGTATCACTCCTCTTCTCTTCTCTCCCCCCCCCTTCTAATTCAATCAATAAGGTCAGACAAGATAGATCAGAGAAGCTGCCATTGTGTTTATGAAGACAGAAATATACCCCCCACCCCTTTCCACTGCCCTCTCTCCAGCCATAACTCTCCCACTTACTCGCAGGTCAAGATGTCCCGGAAACCAGTGGTGGAAGAAGTACAGTACTCTGATTACTTAAAAAAAAGTAAAGGTCGTCATTATGCATAAGGCCCAGTTTTCAAATAATTGTAGTGGATTAAAAATTACATTTGCCTCTGAGATAATGGAGTACAAGTATAAAGTACCAAAAATGTGAAATACTCAAGTAAAGCAAAAGTGCCATAACTCAGTGACACGGGTCAAGATGTCCTAGAGGCGGATCATCCGCGGCGGGGTGGGTGGTGTGGGGGTGGGTCAGTTGGGTGGGTGGGTGTGTCTTGTGGGCGGAGCGGATAGGCAGTTGATGGTGCCAATCACTGACGACAGGGGAGGAGTCGACAGTCGTTAAGGGATTTCCCCAGAGGGTGTGAGACAGAGGGGGGAGTAGCTGTAACAGGAGAGGTGGAGTATAGCTGTGTGTGAGTGTACATGTATCACTATAATTGTGAGGGCCAAATGTTAGGCTTGCAATAAGGAAAATAAATTGTTATTTTACAATAATTCAGGTAGGGGTTAGGCAAATTAGAGGTTAGGTTTAGGGGTTGGGGCTTGAGGTATGCCTGATTTATACTTGATCGCGCGCCTGTGTCGCACACCGAAAATAGCCGATCTACAAGCTCGTAGATATGCTATTTTCTACGAGGGTTAGGTAAAAAAAAATACATTTTTTTAATGGCATACATAAAATTACCAGCTGTGTGTGTGTGTGTGTGTCAGAGGGATGGGATGAGTGCGGGGGTGTTAAGCAAGCTGTCAGACCTCTGAAGGGTGTGCTCCAGTGGTCTGCATCTGCCGGGGGGCAGCAGGGCCGTGGCTGGAGGGCTTGTGGGTCAGAGGTTACGGCGTTGCTCCGCGGGGCGCGGGGGGATCGCATGTCGCCTCCGCTCAATAGACAGGAGGATCTCGCTATCAGTGTTACACTGACGCACGCTGACAATACACTTCCCTCTGCTATAACACTGAACTGTTAACTGCATGTGGAACCACATGGGCTGGATTCATGCTGGCTTGTGTTCGTATCACACCTCTTTGCGCTTAATCTATAACAGTGTCATTTCAATGATACTGTTGAAAATAGCTCCCAACGCGTATCATAGCGCATCGCGTGTTGGAAGACGTTTTCAGCCTGCAACGCCATTGTATGACGACTGTATAAATCTGACTATAATTGCTTTATTATAAATGTCTTATTTTAGCAATGGTAAACGATGAATTGAGGACATTTTGCATGCAGTATGAACAAATTGTGCAGTTTCAATTTGTTTGGTCTCACTGACAAAACAGTCATTTTAAATGTATTTCACCACAACTATAGTATTTATAGCAACAAGAGGGAAGAAAAAAAACTAAGAAATCGGGAAACTGTTTTTGATGTTTTGAATCAAGAATTATATCTTTATACAAGAGTGTACAGATGGCTTCAGTGGGAGTCAAACCCTTAACTCTGTGTGCGTGTGCCTGTTTATGAGTGAGTGTTTGTGTATTACTGTGTGTGCACGTGTATGTGCATGCGTGTGTTGTGTTAGCGCATGTATGGCGCATTAGCGTGTGTGTGTAATGTATGTTTCGGTGCCTGTGAGGGGTCTATAAACATTGGTTCCACACAAACGGTTAAAGTTAGGAGTGCGACCAGGGGGGTAAGCGGATCCCTTGGCTCAAAGGCAACATCACTTCAGAGTCTGAATCCCAAACGTAAACAAACACAAACTTCCTGCTGTTCTGCCACTAACCGCCAATAAATCAACCAATGGGCATGCAGCGATCAGAGGGTCAGGAGATGCCGTCTCTATTTTGAGAGTTTGACCTCAGCGTGGTGATCTGCTGTGTCCTGGAGCCACCCTAACCTTGAAGTTTGTTTTCTCTGGATTATCTGATCCAGTGTCCACTTTCCCCCCTGACTCCAAAACACAGCCACCCCCACCCCTCAACCTCCAACCCTTAACCACTTAAACCCCATATATACTTGGTTTGACTGGGGTCCCCCAGGGGTCTGTACTTGTCCCCCCCCCCCCCGACACCAAATATCTTTGCTGAAAATAGTCGATCTACAAGCTCACAGCGCATCACGTCATGAAACTTGTAGACCTGCTATTTTCACAGCAGATCTTGTTTGCTCCTGAAGTTGGCATGCTAAGATAGAAGCCATTGCTTTTGCCTTAATAATGGTACCGTAATAAAAAATATAATGTTTGAAATTGCCAAACCTGCATACCAATGATGTCATTGGTAGGCAGGTTTCTGAACTGTCCACAGCCCTCCTCTCAGCACAGAGTGAGTAGACAGACATGGTGCCATCTTATAATTAACATGAGCTAGGACCGATTATATGAAGATACGGTTGAAAATGGGTGAAGTGGGGGCACGGTGGCGCAGTCGGTAGCGCTGTCGCCTCACAGCTAGAAGGTCCTGGGTTCGATTCCCGCCAGGGGATGTGGGCGCTGGGGGCGTGTCTTCTCCTCCGCGTCATCAGCGCCCATACCCAGGGTGGGGTTGGCGAAAGGGCCTACTCTGTGTGGAGTTTGCATGTTCTCCCCGTGTCTCCTAGGGTAGTTAATACCCTCACAAAAACATGTAGTAATCCTGGTCGCTATACCGCCTCCCCCATGACAGCCGGGGCGCCTGATGGAGGGGAAAGGAACTGGTTGGAATAACGTGCTCCTTCCACGCGCTACGTCCAACCAGGGAAACTCCCCCCTGTCAGGTGACAAGAAGGTCAGTTGGCTCTCATGCACTGAAGGAAGCATGAGCTCGGCCCTGGCCTCCCTGGCTGTGGGGGACTGGTGTAGCGCTGGTGTAGCGCCCAGGATCACTTAGGAAATTGGCACCGGGTGAAAAAAATGGGTTACAAAAATCGTGGGATAAAAATTATAAAAAAAAAAAAAAAAAATGGGTGAAGTGCTCCTATATATAAGCCATGACTACCTAGCT
Organism: Gymnoscopelus microlampas; assembly: GCF_963454915.1. Classification (NCBI taxonomy): domain Eukaryota; kingdom Metazoa; phylum Chordata; class Actinopteri; order Myctophiformes; family Myctophidae; genus Gymnoscopelus; species Gymnoscopelus microlampas. The sequence goes on from NC_139962.1 coordinate 23,060,298, forward strand.
AGCGTACAAAACTCCCCCCATACTTCCAGGTCTCCTCCAGCAGTCTGTGACCCCCGGGCGGCTCTCCCTCGGTGCCTGATAATGGTTTATTTTGTGTCAGAGTGCATTTCGCTCCCCCTCTGCTCACATTTTAGGGACAAATCCCCCCCACCGGCTGACTGCGTGCGCGATGGCGACCCCGTCACATGAGCTCACGTGTTTACGTTGTTTGTCACGCCTTTCAAATAAAAGGTAGCCAAGATGGACACTCTTTACCGAATGGGGCGCAGCTCAGTCCATGGGGAGGGGGGGTTGGAGGCACTCATTTGACTGTTGTCAAACTCTTCACCACCAGCCTGCGCGCACACGCACACACACACACACACACACACACACACACACACACACACACACACACACACACACACACACACACACACACACGCACACACACACACACACGCACACACACACACGCGTACGTATCAGGTTGCTAGCTGGACTTTGTAGATAGTCTACACACCTATGACTAGGGATTCCAAAAAGGGGTGATGGATCACTTTCTGGTGTGTGTAGTTTCCAACCAACACAGTTGTCATTTTCACGCCCAGCACCCACGTTGTGTCATTAAATGTAACTGCACTCATCTGTCTGTCCATAGGCGTGTTGGTCTTAAAATGAGGTGTCATCTGGCTCAATGCTATCTTAGGCACAGTGAGAAAAGTGAAAAATCCCTAAAATGCTGTCAACTCCAGCGCAGTGACAGAGTAGCTATTTATTCACTATTTAGAGAGTGCATTATTAGGATTCAGATGGGTGCGTAGGTTCAGAGAGGTTAGACACTGCTTGCAATCAAAATCCATCCGAATTCAACACAACACTCATGTTCAGAATGGTAGTTGACATGTCTGAGGGACTGTATATTGAGGTTAAAGGAAAATTCCTGATCTGGGCCATATTATCAATATTTTGCATTGAGTGAGTGCCCATTTGTCTATGTGTTTGTGAGCTTTTAGAATTGTATAAATACAGTACATGAGTAAATGTACTGATTTGTACTGACCTGTTAAGCATTCTGGATGCAAAGGTTTCTATGGTGCAACTAGCTAGCACCTTAGCTATGTTTACAAAGGTTATTTTGTATCAGTAAATTGCTAACACCTGATTTGTAAGAGTTAATATATTTGATTATACCATGTGTATGAGTTATAAGCCTCAGTGGGATGTTTTTTAAAGTTGCAACTATTCCTCATTAACTATCTATCTGTAAATCTGCAGAATCTCTGCAATGTCTGCATGTCTGTTCCTCACTTATCTCGAGAACCGTCCAACTTCAAACTTGCTGCGTTTATTGTCGAGGGAGTGATGTGCGTTTTAGTACATTGACCTTTTTATATTTCTATACATACAAATCTGTGATTTCGATGTCATCTGTGATTCTCACGGCATCTACTGTACAAGCTCTGTGAGCTTGTAGATTGACCATAGCTGAATGGGTAGAGAGGCCGCCCAGGAAACCAAAAGGTCCCATGTTCGAGCTCCAGCAATGTGTTGGTAATCTGGATCACCTATTTGATCCTGTGGGAGAACACTGGATTTCCCCCACGGGATCAAATGGGTGTATTCGCGACTACTGTCATTGGGCGACACCATTGTGCAACTACTGTACGTATAAATCAACCTTTACTCATAGTATCTTTCGTTAGGGTGGTGGTGTTCTTTCTCATGGTGTATTCCACAAGTTGTATCTTATCATCACGTAAAAGTGTGGTGCAACGAAGTACAACAGGGCCTTTAAAACAACCTAATAAATCTGGAGTCATCAAAGAAGTTGTGCTTTCAGGCGCCATGGCTGCAGACTCTCTGATCCTCACGTTGGCGGACAGACAGAGAGGTCAGGGGCACAGAGCCTGAGTCACACACACACACACACACACACACACACACACACACACACACACACACACACACACACACACACACACACACACACACACACACACACACACACACACACACACACACACACACACACACACACACACACACACACACACACACACACACACACACACACAGAATAACCAACACACAGTGAATAACCAACACACAGTGAATAACCAACTTCAACCCCGACCACGCAGCATCTTCAGTCTGACACATGCACCACTTTGTTATTCCAGCACTATAACACTGCTGTCGGGCAGGAACCTTGTATCTCCATATTTCAACTTTTAATCTTTTTTTGCTTGGGTTTCTTTTTTTTTGGGGGGGGGGGGGGGGGGGGGATTAATGCCCTGCTTTGTCATACAAGAATGTCATACAAAAATAGCCAATCTACATGTGTTGCATCGTCTCACATTGTGAGCTTAAAGTGGAAGTGAAAGTGTTTAAGTGTGTCTGTGGCTATTATTAAATATTGAACCAATGAAAAGTATTAACAAGAGCTTGTGATTACATTGGATTCATTGGAACACAGGGTTCTTTTTTTTTATTTCCTGAAAAGTAACAGTTCTTCTGGACATACAAGGTTTCCTGTGACGATAACATCACACAGACTGAAGAGCTCAGACACAGTCGTAAAGATGTACCAGGTCCTCTGAGTAACCTTCAGAGGTGAGCGTCGTTGCGGTTTGCGTCCATGTCATTTCCGGCCCGCTGTGACGACAACTGAAGACAGTACTAGAGGTGTGACTCGTTATGTTTATGTTATAAAATAACAATAGGAATCAATATGTTTCTAAATCTTTGCATTGATTAGGTTGGATCGTTGCCCGTTCAATCCATGGATTGATTCAAATACAGATATGGAGAGTATTCCTTTAACCACTTATATAGCCCTATATACTTTGTTGCGTGGTGAACAGCGAAAATTCCCGATCTACAAGGTCGCAACACGCCCTTCGTTGTTGTTTTGTGTGTGTGTGTGTGCCTATGACAGGCCCAAATGGGATACCAGGATGAAAGTGCTAAAATTGCTCCTCACTAATGCTCATTATAAGATGGCACAATTTCTGTCTACTCACTCTGTGTCTCACTGGCGGGTTGTGGACAGTTCAGAAACCTCTTTACCAATGACATCATAATGAATACTTCTATTTTTGGTACTTTAAGTATATTTTGACGCAGTACTTTTATACTTTTATTCACGTACATTTTTGAGTACATGACTTTTACTTGTATTTCTGCATTGCAGTATTGCTACTTTTACTTACGTAAAAATAAATAAATAAAATAAACGGACTATTTCTTCCACCACTGATCGTATGCAATGTCACAGGAATGGTGTGACACCACGGGCCCAGCGGTGCGGCCACCACTGATGTCATTAAACTGAGTGGCTGTGACACTGTGACCTAAAGATGATTGCTGGTGTCAGCTGGCTGGCCAAGGTCACGGCACCGTTTTAACCAGATTTGATGCACACAGCTCTCCCTCCTCACCCTTTGCCTGTGTTATTTTTGTGTGTAATCTCTCTCGCTCTCCTTCCTCTGTCTCTCACATTTAAAGCCGCTGTAAGTTATATGTTTTTGTTCAAACAAGTGTTAAATGTAACTCTATGTTCTGATAGTAATCATTGATATATAGTGTTTGTTCAATAACACAGGTCTCCTCGTCTCTCCAGTGCTTTAATAAACAGAAAAAGATCATTCCGGTCAGACTCAGAATACCAATTTGATTGAACAAAAGTTCAAATTGGAAGTGATGAAACCAAAACATTAGCAGATGAATTTGGAACTTGGGCATAAATGGGTTCTCTCTCGATTGGATGAAAATGACATCCCAACTGAAAAAGTATTTTACTAAAGAGCTGGAGAGATGGAGAGTCCCCTGTTACTGAAATAACACTCTACAGCGAGGATTACTATCAGAATAGAGGTTGAACTTTTTACTTATAATACCTTTAAATATTTAGCGTTATTTGGTCTTTTATTGTAGGTTGTTTGTTTATTTGGTTATCTTTCTCTATCTTGGTTGCTGTAAACTCTTAAGAGTTAAATAAATAAATGCTCCCTTTGTGTTGATTTGTGACCTGGTCTGTTCCATAAGGAAGAACTCACTGCCTGCAGTTTAATGCAGCTAAACCCTCATTTGAACGCACCCCTTTTTCCTTGTATCCCTTCTTATCGCCTATTTTGATAGATGCTAGTTATAGATATATGCAAATTATATTCCAAGTGTTCACGCCAGTGGCGTTTCTGGCCATCCCGACAACCATAGGTGAGATCACCGGCAGAAATTTAAAAACAGAATTTGGCTCTGTCTGTCTCTCTGTCTGTCTGTCTGTCTGTCTGTCATCATCAGTAATGCTAGCGGCAGTGAAGGTCTGTGCAGTTATGATTCTCTGCTCCACTGAGCAGCGTGTGGCTGGCTGGTTGGCACGCTGTCTGTCTGGAACACATTAACAACCTGCATGTTTCTGCCTGGGAGAGCGCGTGTGTATGTGTGCGCTCGTGTGTGTGTGTGCATGGATGCACATGCGTGTGTGCGTCCATGTGCATGTGAGTGTGAAAAGGACTCTTACAGGCAAAGGAGCTCCCTCAGTGTCCTCCCACTCATGCTTAATTCATAATCTGATCCCCCGTAGGTGTCACGCGCCGAAAACAGACGACCTGCAAGCTCACAAGGCGTCGTGAGCTCGTGTTGTGAGCTCGTCGTGTGAGCTTGTAGGTCTGCGATTTTTGGCATGCAACACCGCCGTACCACGACACACCACTCAGGCTTGAGCGGGGGAGGTGAGACGAGATAGGGGTCAGGGGTCAAACCAAAGAGGTTGAACCTGAAGGAGCCAAAGCCACCAGAGAGCTGCTCTCAGTGGAAACACCACCATACTAACAGCCTTTTACACACACAGGGCCTTCACAGGTGTGAATATCTTCATCCGAGCTGATTAAACATGAATGTCCTCCTGAAAATGCGATGAGACCTCAGAGGCTAGAGGAGGCTGACAATGACTTGCTTTTAAATCCACTATTTGGCCAGTGTCTTGCAACACTTAAAAAACAAGGTAAAGTGATTCTCTAGCACATGGACATTGTATTTGAACGCATTGGTTCAAACTTGCACCTTGACATAAACAGAGATTACACACATTTATCGATATACATGGAAAGGAAAAGTAATTAAATCCCTCTTTCTCTTTTTTCTTCTTAAAATTGCAAAATACAATGCACAAGTACTTAGTATCGATACAATCGATTATTTGCATTGCAAAACGATTCGATACGAAGTCAAACAATATCATATATTGCCGTTTGTATATCGATATAGCTGGATCGGTGAAATTGATTCATCGATACAGTTCAGTTTGGGATTCTACCAAAGTTATCCAATCAGGAGAGAGAACCCATTTATCAGCTTCAATTCAGTGTTTCAGGTCCAATTTTGTCAGTACATGTTTTGTTTTGTTTCATCGCTTCCAATTTCACTGGTTTATCCTGTAAGCACAAACAAAACCTGCCAACATGAACTCAAAGCAACTGTACTAATGTACTTCCTTTTCATCATTACAGAATGTTCCTGTCATGTTCACCACCACAGTTAAGTCCTCTAGTGTTTTACAACTGTAACGTGAAGACATCCTTATTTGCGGGAACACACACAATTAAAATGTAATAATATTTTTTGACATTATAAGTTTCATTAACACTTCCGTGACTAAGCAATCAATGGGACCGATTTTGAGAATTGAAAGTGGCTTAACTTCTCTCAGGAAGTTCTGAGAAAGTTCCCCTTTCATGACTTTTCCTAAATATATGTTTCAAACCATCTCCGTTTTTTTTTTTTTTTTAACTCATTATAAATATGAAATACATACCATGTATCCCATCCCAGCCGTTTTATTTCGGCTAAATTGATTGCTCTCCCCCTCTCTCCCCCTCCCTAGAGCACTTTACACCTCGAGAGAGAAGGTGTCAGCTAGTCTGGAGCACAGAGGTGAGACAGTAACGAATAGGAGAGCTTGATTTCTTGTTCAAAATGACCGTTTTGCAGGCTGTGTGTTGGATAATGTAACCTCAGTCATGCCAGTGTTAATATTCCTTGATCAGTCAGTCAGTCACTAAGTAAGTCAGTCAGTCAGTCTGTCTGTCTGCCTCTTCTCTCATGCCATCGATGGAGAGATCTGTAACATTGATTCATTCATTCTGCTTGTCCTGATAACACACACTACTCTTTGCATTCCAAATGATCACACATCAAACCAGAGAAGAAGAACATGACAAATAGATGTGATGGGAGGGAGATTAAAGTGAGAGAGACACAGAGAGCGAGAGAGCGAGACAGAGAGACAGACAGAGAGACAGACAGAGAGAGAGAGAGTGAGAGAGGTCTAGCCTGTCCAGGCTAACTGACTGTGAATGAGCTCAGTGTTTGCCTGTGGAGCACACATTACACGCTAGTCAGCAGCTCCCGGCTGGCCTTTACCTTAAACCATTTTCACGCCTCTTACCGCGGCCTGCGGGCCTCGCCCGCTGACGCCAACATAAGCATCACTCCACCATTCTTCAGTCCCGTCAAACAATGCTCCATCCACAGGCCCTCATACTGAGGAATTTGTAGCGAGCTCTCCCTGGAAGGAGCGCTCTGCCATGCTCCTGTCAACAGATGGCAAAGAAAGCCTTCATGTAAGGTGAACAACTCCACACCGCTTCTCCTCCGCAGCACTTTTGGCTGTGGTTATGATCGCCTCTGGCCTCGGGTCTGTATCTACAACATTACTGCATGTACACGCGTCTAGAACACACGGCACGCACGCACACGCGCGCACACACGCACACACACACACACACACACACACACACACACACACACACACACACACACACTATAACCCTCTACACACACACTCTATAACCCTGTATTTCTCCACATCGAATCTCCCCTATCCTTGAAGAAAACAAACCGCGCCGTAACCGGCCATCCAAGGCGTGTTTGACAGCACATGGCATGAATTATCCAGTAGTGGAAAAGTAAAAGTAGCAATACCACAATGTAGGTATACTCGGTTACAAAAAAAGTCCTGTATTAAAACGTTTACTTGAGTAAAAGTAAATATACTCATATACTCATTATGCAGTCCCATTTGTCCGGAATGTCTTTTCAAAGGTTTTCAAAATGTCAAAACCTTTTGAAAAAAGCAGATCGACAAGCTCACAAGGGGTAAGGCTGCGAGCAAGATAGGGCCCAAAGTATAAAATAGAGCTTAATTAATGGTTAATGTATGTTTTGTAATTATCAAAATAATCACTTGTCACAAAAGTTTTCAAATGTATTGTAGTGGAGTAAAAAGTACAGTATTAAAAATGGACATACTCAAGTAAATTCAAAGTTTACTTTAGTTTATTTTACTTAGGTACAGTAGACTACTTGAGTAAATGTACATAAGTTACTTTTCACCACTGAATACCAGATATATTGGACAGCAGATGGTATGAATTATTTGCTGGAGTCTCGTTCCAAAACATCTTTGACGTCTTGGTTTTGGACAGAGGTGAAATATTTATGCGGCTGGTGCCAGCCTACGCACAACTGAGCACCCCGCCATGTTGTTGTTGTGTTTCTGTGTGGAAAAGAGGGCTGACCGCAAACACCGGGGAGGGTGATCCGTACCGCTGTTGACGACTCTGGTGTGTTAAGCCCCGGAGTGTCGTCTACGGTTATGTCACATGTCAGAGAGGTTTAGATGAGGCCGCGTTCGCACAAGAGCTGTAAGAGATAGGCTGTATCGCTGAACAGCAGTCTGCCCTGACACATAATGATCACCATTCAAGGAGGGGTTTAATAACGGTGTGGCTTCCACGTGGATCTCAGACTTCATCTGGCCGGTCTGTGACGTCAATCATCTATATTATATATCTATGGTGGTGCCATGGCATTCGTCTGATGGTCCACTGTTGTGACGTACCGTTGGTCCAACAACGCAAATTATAATTAAGCCTAAACACTGAAATTTGGCACTGATCAGTTCAGCGGTTCATGAGATTAGCCCCAGACTAATCTCTCAAGACATATTCTACTAACAGCAGAATCTGTCAGCACCACTGCCCTAAACCTGTAGTGTCGTTGTTAGTAGGAATAAACACAGAAGCACCCGGGAGGAAGTGGACTAAGAAAGGGGAGGAGTCAAACCAAGTTCCTGTCTCTACACAAAAAAGGAAGTGGTGCCCCCAGAGGCAAAAACATAGGGATTGTTTTTTTTGTTTTTTACCAAATGGCTGGGTTCCCACACTCACACTCACACACACACACACACACACACACACACACACACACACACACACACACACACAGCCTCTAGACGGCTCGCCTCCTCCAGAGCCAGGCTGTAAACACCATATTATCACAACATAAAAGTAAGTAAGTGCACTCCTCTGAGCGCAGGTCTTCGCCAGGATGGGTGGCCTACCCAGGGTTGTGTCAGTCAGCAGGACACAAGGAAGCTGCAGGGGACATACTAATGAAGTTTTTGCATTTGTGGCGCCCCCTATGGACAGATGCGATTCCAATTTTGGGATGATTGGATGTTATGTTCATGATATCTGGCGTTTATTGTAAGACATACAGTAGGCCCCTCCCACACAATTACAGGTAAACCCCATGGAATATCAAAACCCTGTTTGACAGTCATTGTCACATGACTCACAAGATCATTAATTAGGCACAAATGTTGTGCCTAATTACTGTACTCTTCAGCTCCCCTGCCTATTGGCCTGGGGAATACAATTACATTATTATCATTTTTATTTCTATATGTTTATAGAATTACAGATTAGAGAATTAAGTTTCAATGGGTTGCTTGAATGAGGATAATTAAAATGAGGCCTCCTCAAATAAGAGGTGCCTGTATATGTGTATACAGACTTCACCTTAGCCAGTAGAACTTGCCGTAGCACTTGCCCTAGCCATGACGACCTTGCATGTCTTATGCAAAGGATAAAATGTAATCTAGATAGCTTTGTATTTAGACAGATGCCAGGTTCATTTGTTGAACTAGCAGCCTAGTTTGTATAGTTTCGATATACAGATTATACTTTTTTTGATAATACACTGTTAGACTGATGATAAGTTCTTGGTTTACCTATGATCCTAGATTACTATTTCAATGTATTTGATCCCGACAACCTCGTGTTTACCTTGCTTACTGTAAATCACTCTGGATTAAGAGCGTCTGCTAAATACCTAAATTGTAATTAATAAAACAAAATCCTGGAGTTCTACGTTTTCCAGTGTGCACTACGGTAGTCCAGGGAGAATGAATGTGTCTTGTCAGACTAATGCACACGCCAGACAGCAACGGTAATGTTCTGTGAGCAAACATGAGGCTAAAGTTTCAGAAGATACCGCAGCGTAAAAACCACAAGATGAACAAATATCACAGCCATCTGCACACAAAAATACTCAGTGTTCATTGAACTCTGAGAGGGCACAAAAGTAACCATTTGGACCCTCGTGGGTCCATTTGGTTACCTTTGTACCCTCTCAGAGTTACCAATGGTTAAAAAAACACGGAGAATTTTGCTGTGCAAACCTTTTTGTCTGAAAGGAGCTTCCCTTACTTGACCTGACTTCAGGTCGATTTCACATAGGTCTGCGACTATCAATTATCCCATTGATTTCTCGTCGATTAAATGATAATTAAGAAGTGTGACATTTTTTTCACACTGAAAAAATATTCGATTCAACTTACAAATTCTGTATTTCTATGAATCTAAATTGTCAGTCATTACAATTAATTTGAAATGTCAATAATCTCATGGAATTACCCCCCCCCCCCCCCCCGCAACAACCACTTAACACATCCTGAATGTGTACAGAGAATATGTACTATATATATATATATATATATATATATATATATATATATATATATATATATATATATATATATATATATATATATATATATATATATATATATATACACACACATATATACACTATATATAAATATCTATATATAGTACAGTACATATATATAACCACTCATTCTTGAGAATTGGGACAAAACCTTTAATATATTTTCAATTATGCCGGGAAACAATATTGTAAAAGATGTGACTATTAAACCATGTTACGGGCTAACCTCCCACAGTGTCTGATGGAGTTGACAAAATGTTATATTATTTCATTCAACAGCACAGTCACAGTGAGTAGACAAATTATGTTTTCAACATTAATCAGAGTTCTCATAATGCTAATAAAATTACAAACCATAATTTGTATTGAGTTTGGATTTAGAAGGACTTACTGAGTTGACATTTTATGGTTGAGACACATCTGATAGCAATATTATTTAATGCATTTATCAAAAAATAGAAGGCTTACAATAACTTCAGCAGCTTTCCTGCCTTTTTTAAAAACAGGACGTGAGACAGGGGACCTTAGGATAGAGCTAAGCCTGTTTATGCCTGATTGAATTATGTTTTTGTAGAAATCTGACGGAGTTGACAAAGGTCTCGGACACAACTTTAAAGGGCCAACATTTATAAAACAATATTTTCATTTAATGCTGTTTGAAGAAAAAATGTTTGAAGTTGTGAATCCTTGTCTGAGACAAGTGCAAGTTTAGATGTTAAAACAAATTCAATCAAACAAAAACATTGTAATATATATATATATATAAATCCTTTAAGAATATATTTTCACCCAATTCTTTTTTAATGAGTGTGTTAATCATTTGAAATGTTTTGGTAGGACATGATTTGTCCCAATTCTCAAGAATGGGTCATTATACACACACACAGCTCCACAGCTCCTCGGCTGTGGAATGACCTCCCTGACTATCTGAGAGCACCACAGTCCGTTGACGCTTTTAGAAGGGTTCTAAAAACCTTTCTTTTTAACAAGGCATTTGCCTAGATGGACTTATTGATGCCTTGTGTGTTTTTAAACTTGAACAGAGAGAGAGAGAGAGAGAGAGAGAGAGAGAGAGAGAGAGAGAGAGAGAGAGAGAGAGAGAGAGAGATGAAACTTCCTTGCAGATGTAAAGTAGTTCTTCTTATCCACAAAAAAAATTGGACCAAGCCTATATTAGCCAACCTAAGGCTGCATGGACACAGGAGCGATACTTTCATGCTATGAATACAGTATGCAGACAAAATGTTACCATGGTCCATGAAAGTCATGGGATAAAAAGTACAGAATATCTAATATAATAGATGTTATGTATTTTGAAGCATATAGAAGTGGTCTGTCTAGCACATAGGAACGCTTATCCTAGTGTTGAAAGACAGAATTGAGGTTTTTCCATAATAGCAGTGCTGTGGGGCTGGAGGTAGGCAGTGGTGTACTTGAGTACAATTTCAAGCTACTTTTACTTTACCTGAATATTTCCATTTGTTTATACTTCTATTCCACTGCTGAGGCAAATGTACTTTTTTCTCCACAATTTATGACAGCTTTAGTTAGAAAAATGTCAGATTTAGATTAACAATAACTACTCAAATTATCAAAACACGTATAAATCTTTTGAAAACAGCAGATAGACAAGCTCACAACACGTCGCAACGTGACCAATGACATCATCGACCAATAAATATAGTACAATAACATGATATACTGTTTCTGCATATGACTTTTACTTTTGCTACTTTACGTACTGCATATGTTTATGCTGATGCTTTTGTACCTTTGAGTTAAGTCAGCAGGACTTTTACTTGAAACAAAGTACGGTATTTTCACATTGTGGTATTGCTACTTTTAATCAAGTGCAAAATCTGAGTACTTCTTCCACCACTGGTCTCAGGGTTGCTTCAACCAGGCTATAATGGAGCTAATGAGTCCAGTCCTTCAACACCCTCCTTGCTGGCACCAGAACAGGAATATCCACCCTAAAACCACAATTCTCTTCATTCTTCATGATCATCTGTATGTATGTACAAGTCACTCTTGAAGAAACCTTGTATCTTCAAAATTTCAACTTTATGTTTTTTTGTAAATGAATGTCAAAAGTAGACGTAGAAGAGTGTCGCACAAAAGTAGCGGAAATAGCCAATAGCTCACAACACGCCACGATGCATCGGAAAAGTATTAACAAGAGCTTTGGACTAAATAATGACTACTGTAAAATATATCTTTCCCATTCCCTGAAAAGAAAGAAAGAAGTTTTGAACATAAAAGGTTTCCACGTTCCAAGCTCACATTGTGCGCCATTTTGCTGAATGTCCACCGCCAGAATAGGGACGCTAGGGTTCAGAGCTTGACAGGTGCTTTTTCTCTCTCCGTCTCCGTTTAGCAATGGTTGTCTCGGAAGCTTGGACACACAAGATTCTAGTTCGTTTTCCCAAAACAGAGAATGTAGCATTAACAAGGCGGCCATTAAAACAACATACGAGACGAGTCTCTGCTTTTTTCACGGGATCCAACTGGTGAGTCTAAACAGCGGTGGGCTGCCACCCACAGCATGGCCCACCACGCCAGGCCAGCCCCTTCAGATTACACAGGAGATAGCAGCGGTCCCTGTAGGCCATTAAAAAGCCATTCATCTCAATACAAAACGGCAGGCCTTCATCCACAGCCCAAGTGTTGCCAGTCTTAATTTAACCTCGTGGGTTCTCTCCTGCCAAAAAGCTGCTTGTGTTACACCTGGGGTCTTATCTGCGGTTCCGTTTGGCCGGGTGGGCTACCTTACGTCATCTACACTGAAGGAACCAAAACAAGACAGTGTTAAATGTGCATTGATTTGTTCTGCTGCGGTGGTTTTCAATCCTTTTTTGGCTTCAGTACCCCCTTTTTCCTGAATCCAAATACCCCTTTTAACAGACTACAACGTTTCCTTAAAACTGCCAGAGAAAACCATAGCTATGATGCTTTGGATGAATGATGACCCACCTTTGGAAGAGTATGACACAGCAAATAAACAACGGAGTAAAACAGTTGCAATTAGTGCCTCCGAGTCCTGAGCTAATTTATTTAAAAATGTGTCCGTAACTATTCATTTGTTAATATGTACAAAAGTATGATTACGATGATGATAGCTATTATTATTAATTTAAAATGGCTGTCTATTCAATAAGATTTGTGGTAGTATTTATATTCTTTGTTTGGTTTAACACTTCAACAGGTTCTCACAAAGTGTATTAATTAAACCTAACAATCAAGTAGATTCTTCCATTTTTCACTTTCTCTCAGGGTAACCCGCTGTAGTTCCTCCATGTTCCCCTAGGGGTACACACACCCCCATTTGAGGAACACTCTTCTTACTGCCACATGATATGAGAGCTGTTTCAGCAGGCGACATGTGTCCAGATAAACTTCAACACATGCTGGAGGATTATGCCCTTCATTTAACCACATAAACTCCACTATAGTGGCCCTATTCTGGGGGGGGGGGGGACGTTCTGCAAAAATAGCAGACCTACAAGCTCACAACACGTCACATTGTGGATGTTGTGAGGTTGTAGATCGGCTATTTTCGGTATCGAAAGCGTTGTAGATGAAGTGTAAAATAGGGCTTAAGTGGTGAATCAGACTCATTTAGTTTATCAAAGAAAAAATCATTAAAACAAAAACAAAACACAGCCTTGATTATTGAATTAATTGAAAAGGATACAAAAGAAATAGTACCAAACTTCAGTAGCAACATTGGACAGGGAGGACTTGCCAATATTATCAATATGTCTTGTTGCATATTCCAATGCTATGCATGTGTGTTCAGAGACCACATATGACATATGCCCTACATAGCACTGAACAAGTACTGCAGCTTCACTTGATTCTTGATGAATAGGTGAACGAGGGCTTGTAGTATGTTAAAGTTGTTCTGTGCAAATTTCCAAAAAACGACTTTTAGCAGCCTCTGCTGGTCATTACCGTCACTGCAGGCCGTTCGTTTATCCTCTGTTACCCAGAATTCCATTCGTTTTCACCGGAAGACGGAAGTGTTTCAAAAAGCGTTCTTTTAATTGTTTTATACGATCTGTGGATCGTTTCTATTAGCCAGTGGAGCTTTAGTTACCGTGAGCTGTGTTTTCTTTTTCTGTTTTTTTTCGTTCTTCAAATAATACAATCTCTTAAAATCAGCGTGAGTTTCCTTTTGTTATTAGCGCGGTAGTTCCTGGCCAAACAGGAAACCGGCGCGGTAGTTCCTGGCCAAACAGGAACCCTGTGGATTTCCGCTTCCATTTCCGGCCAGATTACGTCATTTTCGAGGGAACGTCATGCTCGACGGCGTGCAATAGAAAATATATAAATAAAAGGCTTTCGGGGGTGAAATTCTTGGAGTGGGTGTTGTGAAACATTTGCCACTCACAAAAGATATACAATTTAACTTTAGTTTTACTGAAAACGTTACCTGGTATTACTTTAAGTTAATATTGACATTAACTGCTCATGTGACAAAATATCTATGACTGTACATGTTGTAAATGTTGTGACCGGGACCAGACAAACAGAAGAAATAGAGATAAATAGAGAAGTGCATGACAGGAAAAGAATAAAGAGACTAAAACAGAGCACGAGAGAGACAGACAGACAGACAGACAGACAGACAGACAGACAGACAGACAGACAGCAGGTTGCAGTGTGTTGCTGGGTCCCAGTGGAGTCATTGATCCAGTCAGGCCTTACATCACAGACAGGAAACATGAGCTGCATGCTTCCTCACCTTCTGCACGCACTCCACCCCCTCCTCTCTTTTCCTCCCATCTTTTCTCCTCTCATACCCCTCTTCCGCCTTCTCTCCTCTTGCTGTCTCTATCTTCTCCTTCACATCATTCTCTCCTTTGCCACCCCCCCGCCCCACACACACCTTTCTCCTTTTCCCTCATGCAAGTGTGCCTGCATCCCAAGTGCAGAAGCAGTGTGAGTGGTGGTCTGTCACGGGCAGGCAGCTGCCATGATGCTCCCCCCAAACACACACACACACACACACTGCTGTCAATTCATCATCTCTGGTCAGGACTGGCCGCGCCCGGTGCTAAGTGCACCCAGCCATCCATTCAAAACAACTCATTCATTATAGGACCCATGCACGGCACGTGTGTGTGTTTGCGTGCCTGTGTTATTACTATGCTTGTGACGACCAAATGCCCCCACGTATACTGTAGAGAATTTGAGAAAAAAAAAGATTTGTCCTGGTCTCCTCACACGAGATATGGTTGTTATGGTTTAAAAAAAGATTTGGGGAGTTAGACTTAAAATTGGGAAAAGATTAGCGGATCCACAACACATTATGAGCTTATGGATGGGCTATTCCCAGCTTTAGGGTTAGGGCTAACAATGGCATTCATAAAATCGGCGTCCTAAAATGTTGATGTCCTCACGAGTATAGTAATACAAACACTTGCGCGTTTGTGTGCGTGTGGTGCCTGTCTGCTCAGGTTATTGTTTTGAATGGGAGGGGGGTAGAGAGGTCAGTGCTGTGTGACTAGGACTGGGGGGTAACAAGGTTTGGTTATCAGATTTGTTTAGGCGTCACAGCCTCTCATGGGAGTTGACTCAACCCAATCTCCACAAAAAACACAACCAACACACCCCCATCACTTACAACACTGTCGTATCATTAGCCAGGCTGCATGCATGTACAGTATGGTGTGTGTGTATCATTATACAGAGTCCATCCCGCCTAGTGTTAATTTTGACAATCAGTCTTTTTAATAAAATTCCATTTAGTTTTAGTCATATTTTACTCCTCTGAAATGTTTTAGTTTCAGTTGACTAAATAGTAAAATTAATAAATTAATATCAATTAATATATAAACATAAATATATGGTATGATTTATGACGATGAGATTGTCATTCATGTAGACTACTTGACAAAGATTGTACCATCACGGAATACTTGAAAGACTGCTATTTCCAGAGTGCTAAGAATGCTACACTTGTCTTGGGCTTGCAAGTAGGTGCGTGTGCGTGTGCGTGTGCGTGTGTGTGTGTGTGTGTGTGTGTGTATGTGCGTCAGACGTGGACATGAAAAGGAGCGAGGCGGGCGGGGGAAACTCTATTATTGGCTTTCCATGCTTTGTTTGGTCATATCTAACTATATAAATGGCGACCAACTTCCGCACCCTCGGTGTCCACACCCCACAGCTCTGTTATCGACTAAACAACGCACCGCCAGACCACATGTCGGCAACTGACTCGCCACGGCGGCCGCGCTGAATTTACGCCTCGCGTAGGGGACATCTCACTGCTAACTACACCTTTTCCACCGCGCAACATAATTAATTCTACTCACCAAATGTCGGACAAAACGGAAGGGGAGGCAGCTTCGTACCGTTTACCGTGCGCACGACCTCATCACCACAACAGCACGCAGCCGCTGCGGGGTTTTTTTCCTTTTTTTCCAAACTTTTTTTTTGGTCACCATTTTCTCCAGGCACCATTTCTGGTGTAACGTCGGGTGTTTCTTTTCACCAGCCAATCACCTTTCACGTTGCCACGTCCGTTGCCACGTCGCGCTGACGTACGCTAAACAAGCGCTGCCGTGCGCACAATGCAAACGAGCCCAAAGGCGCGCAAAAATAAGCCGACCATTGCTTAGACACAAAGTCAGACCTGGCAACGCAGCCTACGCCAATCATGTGTGAGAGATCTACAAGCTATGGGGCAGAGACGCCACCGTATCTTAGCAACAACTACAGCGCTCACTCTCATTGGTCCTGTCACGCTAAGAGCAGTCTCCAGACAATGGCATCGCAGACAGCTTGCTGTTACTGCTGTAGCCATCACAGGCAGTTGCAGCACGACGGACAGGGCGCTGTGATAGCTGCCATGTCGCTAACGCTAACCTGGTTGTCATGCCTGCAGCGGCTGTGCAATCACTTTCTCAACAATGCACGTTCGTGTGGTGAATGTCTATATTGCTGCTCAGTTCGTCCATTGTAGATGGTGTATGTTTGTGTGTGTCTTCTGGAGAACAATGTAGCTCCACAGCAACTACAGTAACTAACGTAATGGCAGGACCGCCCCGTGCAACGCCTGTTACGCTGCATTATGGTCATGTAGTAATTTCAGATAATTTCGCTCCGATTACAGCAGTGTTTATCAACCCTTTCACGCCGCCCCCCCCCCCCCCCCCCCCCCCCCCCCCCCAAATACACGTACTTGATCTGGGACCCCCCCATTCTGTTTGACTCCGTTCCACAAGTAAATATTGTGAAAATAGCCGATCTACAAGCTCGCAACGCCTCACGTTGAGAGGCTTTGTAAGCTTGGAGATCGGCTATTTTCTACATGATTGCCTCTTTCTTACATTCTTTGCCAATGTGGCCCATGTTTTCATAGCATAGTTTATTGACTACTTCTGTTGCAGAAATGGCCATTTCCTTTACTTTCGGTTTTTTATTGTCTCCGCCAGGCCGAAAGGCATGGCGCAAGACTATGTTTCACCCCCTGTCCGTCCGTCTGTGATAGCTAATCTCTCACATCGTTGACTTGATCGCAGCAAAATAACAGCCCGATGTGGAGAGTCAGTGAGACCTGGATAAACGACGTACAATGTGTCAAAAGGAGTCTGTACGGCTGTCGATAAATGAACACATGACGTCGGTGGGAGAGGAGATATTGTGTCTTTTGGACAAACAGCAGCGTGGTGCTGATGTTTGTTGTGTGAAGCAGCTTAATGTCAGAGTGTTTGTGTTGGAGCGCCTCAGTGCGGCTGCAGAGTTCATGTGCAACCTCTTCCACAGAGACACAGAGACACTAGAAACTCTGCTGGGGAACAAAAACACTGCTGGGCATTGACTTTCCTATGGACATTGATCTACACACTGCAGGTATATCTGCTACACACACAACATCAAACTACACACTGCAGGTATGATGCAGCGTTTGCATTACAGCCAGCATGCCAGCGTAGTTCCCATATGGTTTCAAGGTGGGCTAAACCATATGGACCCCATGTCAGCAATGTCAGCGGCATCCACTTCAGTCCCAACTGCGATGCCCATGCAGGCTATAAGTAGCTTCTACCTGGCCCTTAGGTGGGCCCCAACTAGCCATGTTTATGTGGGACCAAGGCGGGTCCTAACTGGGTTTGCCCATGCAGGCTTTAACTGGGTTCTACCTGGGCCCTAGGTGTACCCTAACCAACCACAGTGCAGTGCCCATCGCTCCAATTGTTGTGACGTCAGGGCTCTCAATACTGCACATTGGTGGAGGAGGAGGGGCCGCAGGGCGACCGCACACATCGCTGAACCAATGGTAGCCCACGGATGTTTCCTCTGTGGATTTACAATCTGCCCCTCTATGCCACATATCATCCGCACTACAGGGTCTTCACTGACCGAGCCACGGCCCCACTGACCCTCATGACGCTACGCCACTTAAACGTGCGGCAGCATGCGCTGCGTTGCCAGGTTTGCACAGCCTGCGCCAGAAACAAGCAACCACCTTCATGAAAAAAAAAAAACACCAAAATGGTCCGCAATGTTCCAGGGGTGTCCCCGCGCGTCCCAACACTCCACAGGGGGTCAGTGGACCATCAGGGGGTCCGCGGACCCCCTGTGGACCCCCTGAAACATAACAAATATTATTTCTTCAAATTTTTTCCTTTTTCAAAAAAACTTTTCCACAGTTTCACTCCGGCGATTTGGGTCCCCCAATATACACACGGCCACGCTGGGCCCCGTGCGCGGCTGGGGTTGAGGGGGGCGTAGCCCCCCGAAACTCTAGTTCTGTTATATTTAAGGGCGTGATATTTAAATGACGCTCGGTTTCAGCCGTCAGATTTATCAAAGCTCTGACCAAATGTGCGCTAGGATTGGCTATATCCTTTGATAAATGCCACTTGGACGTTGGCCCACGTCTATGGTCTAGAGCCAGGCTAGTCAGACAGGGTTTTTCATCCAAAAATGGGTCACAACCTTAACCTTAGAGGAGTTCACCCAAAAAATGACTTATTTTCTATCAATTACACACCCCATGAAGCCTTGATTTCATGGATTTATTTTAGTTTTTGTGGCATTCCTAAGACAATAATTTGATGACTGTGTGTATTTCCGGTAGGAGACACAAATGTACTTTGTGTCTCCTACCGGATACATTAGCCGGTAGGAGACGGGAATCAAATTATTAGCTTAGGAATGCGACAAAAACAAAAAAGAATCCATGGATTCAAGGCTTCATAGGGTGTGCAATTGATAGAAAATAAGTCATTTTTTGGGTGAACTCCTCCTTTAAGTTTGGGAAATACTGACATAGACATGTGCATAGCCGACCGAGTAGGTAATGTGTTTCAAACGTCTGATGTATCTTTTGGATCTTGAGCTAAAAAGTTGTAGAGGACCTTGGACTAGGAAGGTTTTTTTCTCCTGTAACATAGACTGTAAAAAAGAATGGACAGCGTTATGCCCATAGACTCTACAGACCGTAAAGGAAGCCTATTTTTCAGCATTCAAATCCGGCATCTTTCTATATTGCGTCATATCCTGACCTATGCACACGGAAATTAATGCTATTGGTTGGGACCAGAGCGGGGGTGGGGAATGAATGCTATTGGTTGTGCAGCTTGTCAATCAAATCATCACAAGGTAGCCACGCCCCTCCTACAACATACCCTACTTTATCATCAATTCTAAAATGAATGGGACCATAATTTATCAAAACGCATATCATGGTGAATGAAAGAAGACTTTAAACTAGCGACTAGAAGCATATAGTATTTATGACATGATAATGTTAATTAAGGTAATAAAAGCAAGTCTAAAGTTCAGCAAAAACCCATCCACTTGCATATAGAGAGTTAATTTGTCTGACACCATCAGGGGTGAAACAGCGAAACTACAGGCCATTCATATGAACTGTCACTTCCTATATAGACTCAATTTCAAAGGCGGATGCTGAGGAAAAGGTTTTTCTCCAGTGTGGACAAGCTGGTAGGTATCTATACCCCTGTCTCTCTCACTCTGCCTGTCTCGGTAGGTAGATTGTGGCCAAGCACACTATTCCTCTTGGATGTACTCAGACAGATGTGATGACTATGGGTTCTCTTGGGGGTTGGAAGATTTGCCCAATATATCCTCTCGCTCTCTACCTTTTCACACAACCTAAATATTTATCTATCTCTCTAGATACTTATCTAGTCATCTATATCCATTTGCAGTTTAGGACACTAATACATCTTCAGATTCACATCTTATATGGGCTTACCAGAGCTCTGCTCTGATGTCACACACGACACAAACCGTTGTCAAGCATTCGTAACAATGCAGATCTGCGCATCAGGCACCGTTACAATTAGTGGATCAATGTGGTGAATTTGGCGTTGTAGGCTTGGATGTCGTATCTACACACATTTCCTACATAAATCTCGGGTTCTCAATGTCGTATCCAGGGACCACCAGGGGTCCAAATGGATCTGAGGATTTTACAGTGTAGATTGGGGCCCGAGGGATAAATAGGTGCTATCAAAAGGCGATTCGTGGCCTAATGCATATCAAACGGGGGTCCTTGTTATGTTGAGAAACATGTTGAGAATCACTGTGCTAGACCGGGAACCTTACAAACGTTACAATCAGGGGCGGAGCGTCAGGGGACGTGGCCGCCTTCTGTGTGCCTTCATCAGGCTCAAAGAGGAGTAAAATGGTCTCTGCCCATCCATATTATAATGTGATCATTAACAGGTGAGGCAACTGGTGACCTGAGCCATCATCGTCAGGATTCGGTTATATTATTATATTTAATTTGTATTGAATGAAAGCACTGCATAATGATAGAATGGCCTATGCATTTTAGCCATGTGAAAGAATGCGGTGCTATTTGCATATAATCATTTTATGTAGAAAGACTATGTATTTTATTTGAAAACATGTACAGGTTACTATGTACATAAAAAGGGAACAGATAATGTATCTACAGAGCATAACCTCATGTCTGCTTTTACTATGCAGAAGGGTACTATTGAAAATAGTTTCAGAACCACACTGGTGCACAAGTTAGTCAGATCACAGCACGCTCAGACAACTTTGTCAAGGATTGTCATGTCCTCACCCACTCCTGGTTTATGCTAGCCTGATTATCAGCCTGTTTGGAACCAGGCTAGGTGTATGCGTCAGAGTGATGGGTACCCTACCATTTAATATATGGTACTTGTTGCGTATAGTGCCTATAACCCTCTCTACATGGATCCTGATGTGTGTTATCTTGCATGTTTCTTCCACGTCTTTTTCTGTCATCTGGGCTGTCAGACAACCAAGCCATGCATCGTCTCTTTGTTACGTCGGGAGACCTGGCTTGCTTCCATTTGGTAATGCGGTGATAAGTTAGTCTGTTGTCCATTTTAGCTCCTTTATTCTCAACTCCGCGATGGTGAGAATCCGTGGAACCGTTTTCATAAAACAATTCATTCCCATTTTGGAGTGAAGGGAGATGTCGACCCCACCGACCGGGGGCGGGGCTAGCCGCAGCCGTGGAGTGACACCAGCCTTGCCTGCCCAATTGAAAGGTGAGTGCTCTACCAACTGAACTCCAGGAGAATGTAGATTGAACATACTGTGGCAAAGCAGTAGCTGCTAGGTGACATTTGATTAATAGTGTCTAGGCATTATGTATATAGAAACTTATAAAATATATATATAAATATTACATGACATCCTCAAAGTCCTACATACTTCATTGTACTATTTTGGGAAGTTTTTAAACATTTATACAGTGTATTTCATTTCAAATGTGATCAATGTAACACATGATGTCTCGTCTAGCGAGAGGATTTCCTTCCAAGTTCATAACAGCTTCAAATGCCTCCCAAATCCAATCTATCAAAATAAACTGTTTGAGAAGAAATGTTTTAGCCTGATCACCGGTCGCTGTATTCTAGTGTCCATTCACATTGTGTGTATTGACTGAATTGAAACTGAATTACCCCAGACAGCACAGTGCAGTAGAGCACCACGTCCATTCATCAGCTCATTTTCCATTTTGCTCATAATGGAGCTAAGATGATTTTCATATTAGAATGCTCTGGGGGAATCCCGTCCACAATGCGTCTTCAATCAGATGCTTCTCCATAGACTACACTCTGTGAGCCAGAATACACATCATGTGATGCGCTCAGCTTTCACTATGAAGACACCAGACTGATAAACAAACCCAACAGTCAAACACATTTTTTTCTCCGTTTCCCTCTTTCATATAAATATGATACTCTCTCTCTCTCTTTCTCTCTCTCCCTCACACACACACAACTATGCATTCTTTTTTTCTCTGTCTGCGCTTCCCTCTTTCTCGCTCTGTCTCTCTGTCACTCACACGCACACGCACACGCACACACACACACACACAGTAGCTATCTAACTGACAACATTAAGCAGTATCATTTGAGACAATTCCTCTTGAATCACCCCCCCCCCCCCGCCCTCCTCCTCTCAGTACATCCTGTCGGTCTGCAGGACAGATCAATGGTGATGGAATTCCCAAGATAACACTGATAAAGAAATACAAAAAATAAAAACACACACTATACATTTTCCCATGAATAATACATGGACTGGCGACTGAAGAGTGACATCAGTGTGTGTGTGTGTGTGTGTGTGTGTGTGTGTGTGTGTGTGTGTGTGTGTGTGTGTGTGTGTGTGTGTGTGTGTGTGTGTGTGTGTGTGTGTGTGTGTGCGTGTGCGTGTTGGAGGCAGGATGCGCCCAACATTCATTGCCCTGCTGTGGTGGAAATAGGTATGGTTCAACCTAAACAATTAACTCTGGTATTTTTTGTATAGCTTCCAATGCAGATAAAGTTGGATAATAAAAACAACCAAAAATTTAAATATTTTGTTGTACAATGGTGGCATGCAAAAATAGCCGATATACATGCTTCACAACACGTCAGGGCTTAAAGGTAGGGTAAGTGATATTTCTTTGTTAAAATAAATGTTAAATAGCGCTATATTCTGATAGTACTCCTTGTATAGAGTGTTTGTTCAGTAACAAGAGTCTCCCTGTCTCTCCAGCTTTTAGTATACAGAAAATGCATTTTCAGGTCAGGATACCAATTTTATCCAATCAGGAGAGAGAACTCACACAGGATACAGATTAAACAAGTGAAACTGGAGGTAACAACACAAAGCAATGAGCAAATAAAATTGGAACTGGAATACTACAAAATTTAAGCTGATGAATGGGTGCTCTACCGATTAGTTGAAATTGGCAACCCACACATTTATTTTCTCTGTATTTAAGAGATGGAGACACAGGGAGACCCCTGTTACTGAACAAACAAACTATAGCAATGGTTACTATCAAAATATAGTAACACATATTCTTACAAAATGGCAAAATGTACAGATCTACAAGCTCATGACTTGGTGCGTTCAATGCGTTGTGAGCATGTAGATCAGCAATTTTCGGCTAAGAGATTTGGTGTAGAGGGAAAAAGGTATGGCCTACTATAGAGCCCGGGGGGACTCCAGTCAACAAAGTATATAGGGCTTAAGTGGTTAAGGAATTAGAGATGCATTTGGTAGATTCCGCCCGCCGAGCTACAACCTTGACATTAGAGGCTCCCATAAACTCGCCGGAGAAGAACATAAAAAAGGGTTATTTCAAAAATTACTTGCAAAAATGATTATCCGCCTCGCAGTGAAAAGTCACCGCAGTTATTGCAGAGGAATCGCACATGGGAGGAAGCCGGCAGGGCCAACGCAACGGGAATATTTGAGATTTATGGAGGCAGAGGTATGATGTCAGCCCAGAGGAGAGCCCATATGAAACATTAGCCGGGCAGCCTGTTTGCCTGTTATATCCTGGCTAACAGGGCCATTCAGAAAGGGCATTAGCCTGTCCTTTCCACATGCATGACTTAGCCGGTGCACTTGGCCACCCTCGATGAATTTTTCAACATGCGCAGGTACGGTGTTTCAGCAAAGCCTGATAAAAATGCAGATGCTGACTTAAGACGAAAGCCCCCCAGCCCTCCTCTGCATCCGTCTGGGCGAAGAACATATTTTCTGGGATGTGAATAATGTAAAAAGCAGAGGACAGGGGGGAGATGTAAATAGCTCAGAGATAGACATTGCCTGTCTCTAAATCTACAAAATGTATTAATCAAACTAATCAAATTAATGAATTATAAAAAAAATAATCAGCAATTGATCATTTAATAAAAATAATCAATTAATAATCAATCCCTATTTTGGGCATTATTTGTGAAAGGTTTAAAAACATACATATATTTTCACAATTTTTGCACGACACTGTTGTGCGACGAAGTATAAAATAACACTTAAGTGGTTAATCGATTAATTAATAAAATAAATATATATATCATATATCTAAACAGCTATCGATTCAATATAATAAAAGCTAAGAAAATAATCGATAGTTGCAGCCCTGGATATGAATATCGTAAAAAGCAGTGGGCAGAGGGGGAGATGTAAACAGCTCAGAGATAGAGAGAGAGATAGAGACAGCGCCTGGCTCCATCCAACAACATCATCATCATCATTGTAGATTCATACACACCAGCACCGCCGCCTGCCATGGCGCGAGGTGGAAGCGACGTGTGATATATTGTTTGTCCTGGTGGGGGACAACCTTGCAATGTAGACATCAGCTTGAATATCCAGCTCAAATCCAGCCCATGACCTTTGTTATCAGTCATCTACCCCCCCCACCCACACCCCCATCCACACCCCTCATCAGATTCTCTCAGCCAACTGCCATCATAGCTTTAATTATGAATCACTAACCCTTTTATTTCCCAAGAAAGTTTACACATACTGTACAGTACAAGGAATATGACTTTGTGTTTGGCTCTAGAAGTAGTAGTAGTCTACCTCGTCAATCACTCCATCAAAAATGACTGAGACCAAAAGGCTAGAAATATATACTGTGCTAAACAGTATAGGTTGTCTTTAACCACACTATATCATTTCATGACCGGGGTCCCTCAAGTGTTTAACCTTGGCCCACACCTGTTTTCCCTCTACACCATGGGTCCTCAGAGTTAGTACAGGGGGGGCATGTGATAGGAATGTTTTTCTCCCCAAAGAAATGCAAATGTCTGAAAATATGATATGTAATGTGTGAACAAACAGACATAAAACAGACATTGATGAGACAATCAACTAAAAATGTTGAGCTATAGCTTGGATAAAGGATCTTATCAAGTTGCATGGATGGATTACAAATATTTATCCAACACATTGTATACAATATGTAGTGGGGGTCCCTACTTTGTCTGTCTCTCATCTAACGGGGTCCTTGGCCTGAAAAACGTTTAAGACCCCTGTTGCTCTACACCAAATCTCTTTGCCCAAAATAGCCAGTCCACAAGCTCACTTGTAAGCGTGTAGGCCTGGTCTTTTTGCAGAAAATGTTCGCCTATTAAAACATGCCCAGAACATAGGGTTCAAGTGGTTAAACTGCTGTGCTTAGTGTAAACACTGGAGTGTGTGTGTGTGTATGTGTGCATGTGTGCGTGCATGTGTGCGTGCGTGTGTCAGTATTATTGTATGACCTGTCGCCAAAATACAAAGTGAAAACATACAGTAGCGTATACAGTTGGCCCCATAAGCATCAACATTAGTACAAGACCTAGCCTATCCTTGGCCCCGCCCCCTACACAGCTCCACAGTGAGGAAATGGTCATCAAGATCAATACCTATTTCCTGTGGTGTCGGGTTTCAGAATAATGTCCATATTGAACCAATGTTTCAGCAGACTCCCACCACACTCATCCCCACCCCCCCACCTCCCAGTCCTCTGTGATTTCCGCTGCTGAAGGAGAGAAAATCCCTACAAATCAGATTAAACAAATGATTTTCGAGCAGCTCATTGATCGTCTATCTCGCTCCGCTGGGTTAACTGGGAGATCCTGGCGGTGCAGAGCCGGGCATCTGAGAAGAGAATGTGCTTCTAATCTGGTTTGTGACTCCTGTTTATCCTGCATAGATCAGCAGTGTTAACTCAATAAGTGGAAACTCTGGGGTCTCACTGCTACTCTGAGTGTTTCATGGTAAAACCCACCCCTAAAACACAATGCACAATTAACATCTAGGATCTGACAGTGAGGATTCTGTTATTGTTATATAATATACTGTTAAATATTTTGGGGAGTTTTTCTTTTTTTTACCTGCGTGTACTGTCTGTCTGTCTGTCTGTCTGTCTGTCTGTCTGTGAATCGGCGAGATTAGCTTCAATTCAAGTGAGCAGAAAAGTGGCCGTACTTCTCACTTCATTTATCAACTAGGAAACATTGCCATATTGAGTTTATGTTTTCGATTGCTAGTTTCAAGTCTTCTTCGACACAGTTTGTTCTGAAGGACACAAAAAAACTGGTCACTCTACATGCATCAATTGGTTCAGCACCACCACCGACGGACAGCGACAGACCATGCATGCTGTGACCCAGCAGCAACATGCCTTTTATACACGTGTGTCTCTATGTAAGCCATGCAAAGATATAGAACACACACAGAATTCAACGATGGAATGACAAGCTGTTCACAAGTGTAGTGATTTTATACACCACTCTATAAGTTGATGATGAGGTCCTTGTTTTTATTCACCTAAACAGTACAGTAATAATCCGAATGAAACATAACTATGTACAGATCCACTTCCCATTTTAAAATGCCACCCTCTTCTCCGTCATGTTGGCAAACCTGCTAATCTCAAAAAACCCTGGACTTATCGGCGCCACATTTTGTGTGTACAGCGTGCCAGTAGGCTAAACAAGTACCTCTCCAAATTTAAATTATATACTTTTTGACATATCTATTTTTTTGAAACTTGTATTTAATACTGGATCTCAATGGAGGTCGGGTTGGACTGAAACTTTGCCCAAATATGGAGATGACTGACCTCATAGTTGAGTGTCGTCATAGATTGGCCACAGGTGACGTGATAACAGTCCGTCATTCATCGTCTGGGTCACGGACGTTTTTCTCTATGGAAAATAACATTGGGTCATCTTAGTATCGTCTCACATAAGAAATGTGGTCCAAAAATAAACAATATTGTCCCGGCGCTGTTGTCAGGGAGGTAGCTCTGTATCGTTTACGATGGTCAGTCACTCATATTTGATACAGTCTGTTCCTGGTGAAAATTATATGAATTCTGTAACATTAGCGTTTCCT
This sequence comes from Gymnoscopelus microlampas, assembly GCF_963454915.1. Classification (NCBI taxonomy): domain Eukaryota; kingdom Metazoa; phylum Chordata; class Actinopteri; order Myctophiformes; family Myctophidae; genus Gymnoscopelus; species Gymnoscopelus microlampas. The sequence goes on from NC_139962.1 coordinate 23,087,289, forward strand.
CACTGTCAGTTGATAATTCATACCCATATGAACACACAAATGTGGGTCACAAAACAATGTGACCCAGGTAGGATGCGTATATTACGCCAGACTTCGGTGTTCTATTGTTCCGAAGTATTGGTCCGACGGCACGCATTATAACTAACCTAACCTCACACTAATCTTACATTTGTCGGAATATTGAGACGTCTGACTAATGGGCAGCCCCCGGCTCTATAGCAAACAAAGCCGTCTAGAAGAGGGTCTGTATGCATGTCTGTCTGTCTATGTGTCCAAAGTTAATCTCACGAATAACTGGACCAATCAGCGCAAAACTTTCAAAACTTTTGCATTTCATATTTAACTTTATCCTTTTTCTTTCTGAATTGACTCCAGAAACAAACAAAAAAAAACAAGTGGCTTCTTCTCCTTACAGAGAGAAGTAACAATTGTTTTGTGAACATAAACTCGTTTATGAGGCTGTGAGACAGCAAAGCTAACATTTAAATCAATGATGTCATCACAAGACAAAAGGTTGAGTGCTTTCACAGACAATTAATTGAAGACAGACTTTTCTTCTAGGTCATATCACTGTGTCCACAAACCTGGACTCTTACTCACACTAAATGGAGCTACAGGCTTTGTTTGGTGATGTCACCAACAGAACCTTCACTTTTAAAAGGTGCTGTAAGTGATATTTTTTAGTAAAAAAATAATAAAGAATAACACAATTGTTAAAAAGTTAAAGCTCTATATTCTGATAATAATCATTGCTATAGCGCTTGTTAAGTTAAGTGGTCATATTGGTGGTCCCCATGCATTTCCAGAGCACGTTTAATTTAATGATCAATCAGTCGATTGTGTTCTGTCTTGGATCAATGGAACTAATATAACAAACTTTAAGTTCCTATGAAAACATATGTGAAGGTTTTAAAGAGAAAATACCATCTCTCTCTTAGTGTTTGGGCACCAGTGGGCCCCGGCCCATAGGTTGGGAATCGCTGATATAGAGCTAAATGTTCCCCCATCAGAAACAGTCGCAGTGGTGGTGGCGTTTAAAAGGGAGTTCACCATTACTATAGGCTGAACCCCCAGCGGGCATAAACACTACAAACCAGCTCATGTAAAATACATTTCTACATCCAGTAAAGTGAGTTACTGCCCTTGAGGGAAACAAAAAGGCCAGCACCCATGCAAAGCACTGGTAAACCAATCAATGTACAGTCTGTGCTAAAAGCACAAATTGGGGAGGGGAGGTCTGCTTAAAAGCCTGCGCTTTTATGCCTTAATCAATTTATGGGTGTACTGGTCATTCCGTTTAAGCCAATAAACTGGAGGATTACCTTGAAATACTGCTTACCCCGTTGACCAGTTATGTTTATGATGCAAGTTCCTTGAGGTGGGATGGTGTCTGGGAGAGAGAGATAGAGAGTGTGTGTGTGTGTGTGTGTGTGTGTGTGTGTGTGTGTGTGTGTGTGTGTGTGTGTGTGTGTGTGTGTGTGTGTGTGTGTGTGTGTGTGTGTGTGTGTGTGTGTGTGTGTGTGTGTGTGTGTGTGTGTGTGTGTGTGTAAAGGGGGGGTATTTTCTTTTTTACAGGGCTTGACATGGTGACTGGTACCCCATAACTAAGTTCCTCCAGTGCCTCTACAGAACTGAAAACCACCTGCGTTCTGGACCAATAATCCATGATATATCACAACAGGCATGTTGTGAGCTTGTAGATCGGCCTTTTCCACAATATACTTTATATATAGCATTAGCCAACTTAATCTGCTCATGTAGATTAATCGAGAAGCATTTAAAAAATATATATATATTTGTTTTTGTCTTATATATGAACTCATTCACTGCCAAGGGCGACTTTGACGAATCAACACAACATTATAATATATATTCATTTTATAATCGACTAAACTAAACCGATAGTCCGATGTAATACTGTATAAAATCTGATACAGTATTTAGCGCCAACTTAATCTTGCTCATGTAGATTAATGGAGAAGCAGTTTAAAAACTTTGTATGTGTTTTTATGTCTTCTGTATTAACAAATCAACTCAAAATTATAATATGTATTTTATAATCGACTAAACCGATAGTCCGATTAACCACTTAACCGTGAATTATACTTCATTGTACAATGGTCAATCGTGGCATACATTTTAAAGCCTAAATCTATGCTTTGTTGCAGATTTTAACGGCAACAAGCCTCGCATCACAAAGTACATCAAATGTTTCTAAAAGCAATACATTATTTATGTCACTTTAGAACCTGTCATCACAGATAATTTCACAGCAATATGTTAAACCACGTAAGCTCGATACTTGGTTGTACAACAATTACAGCAGCAAAAATAACCGATCTACAAGCTCACAACAGGTCACATAGCAATGCATTGTGAGCTTGTAGATCTTGTAGAATGTCTTTGAGCCACCGCTCCTATAAGAGGGTTTAGGACCGATCCTTGGTGAAAGATGATGAAATGAACTTCAAACTTCGCAGACGCGCTGTGATTGGCTAGCGAGACGCATGATGAAATTAATAATAATGTAAAAAATGTAAGCACCGCTGTGACGCCATGCTGTGGAAAACACGCCCATTGGCTAAGCTTCGCAGGAGGTACTGTGGACGTACTGTGATACTGCAAGGCGCATGATGAAATTAATAACTCATAAATAGCACCGCTCACTTCACACTGGGTGTGTTTTTTGGGGCGGTGTAGCCGCCCCCTATAAGTGAGTTTTGGACACCGACCAAAACATTTGTGTACCCCCTAACCCTTCCATTGTTAATGCAAATCAATACTTTTTTCATATCAGCCAATCACATTACAGCTAGTGTCATCACCACTAACTGTAATGTGATTGGCTGACTTTGCAAATTCAGGACTGTGATTGGCTAGCGAAACACATGACACATGTGCAGCCCTATGAATAGCAGTATGGACTTTAAAAAAAGTAATTTATCCTTTTTTTAAAGTGAGTCATGTTGTGATGACCACACACCGCCCACTTCACACTGGGTGTGATTTTTAAACATTAACTAGACTTAGTAAACTGGACCTGAGTTGGCTCTGTACTGCGCTTTTTCCGTCTACACCAAATCTCTTTGCCAAAAATAGTTGATTTACAAGCTCACAACGTGTCGCGTTATGACACGTTGTGCTATTTTGGGCTAATGTTCTCCCCAGAATATGGATGCTGGGGTTCAAGAGATTAAGAAAAAAATAATTTTGAAAGCTTTTCGACATTTTTTGAAAATGTCCCCAACATAGGGATGCCAGGGTTAATGTGGTTTTAAAATGTGAACATGGTGTAAGCGTGGTACAATACAATAAAGTAGCACTGGTGAAAGGCGGACAGCAATATCTCAGCAGCGAGGGTAACAATTTCACCACGTAAGCAGCAAAGGGCAGGACTTTTGTCAAACCTGAGCCATTGTGCATGGGAACCGGCTGTACATCTGACACTAATGGTTGTGTTGAGTTTCTCACACTGACACAGATAGTGACTGAACTGTCAGAGAGCAGCTGTGTGCGTGTGTGTGCGTGCGTGCGTGCGTGCGTGCGTGCGTGTGTGCACACACACGCACACACACACACACACACACACTTGTATAACCTGTGAGAGCCAAATGTCCCCACAAGTATAGTAGAATTTGAGAAACAGGCAATTGTCCTGGTCCTCACAAGTTAACTTGTTTGTCTAATTTTGTATTTAGTTGCACGTTGCTGTCACATGCCGAAAATATATTGTAGATCAACTATTCTTGGCTTTAGGGTTAGGGATAAAAATCATATATATAATATATAAAAATATATATAAATGGCATTCATAAAATCACCATCCTATATGTTGATACGCAGTATGTGTTATATCAATATGTTGATGTCCTCACAAGTGTGTGTGTGTGGGTGCGTATGCGCGCAAGCACGCACGCACCCCATCTTACGCACTCCCAGCCTGTATCTCAGCTCACACGAAAAGACACGCAACGCATATTCACATTGATGCACTGAAGCGTGCGTTGTTTGTAACGCACTTCACACCTCGCGCACGTGCGAATACATGCACGGTGCACACACACACACACACACACACATACATACACACACACACACACACACACTGACTGTGCCCAAGGCCTCTCCCGTTCCACTGTTGACAGGTCCAGTGGTTCTCTCTCCCCCAGCTCCTCCTGTTAGGACAGGGCCAGGTTATTTCAGTCCTAATTGGGAGAGTGATGCCTCTCAGAAACCTGGCACCTTCACACGCCTTTCAGCTCCACTTCCTCCCGAACGGGCACGAGCGCCAGACATGTTGACGGCTCTCTGAAACGCAGACAACTGTCCTTTTTTTTTTGTTTTGCTTTCCTTCCAGGGGACCTTTCTCATCGAGTAACACAAGGACACACACACACAATGAGAATAAGCAGGTTTATGTGTGTGTGTGGGGGGGGGGGGGATCGCACAGTAAGACTGTCGGAATGTCTTTGCATGAAGACATTGGGTTCATACAAATTCGTAATTATAATGTACTGTATAATGGAGTGCTCCAAATTCATAACCACCTAAGCCCCTTATTTTTGGCTTGTAGATCTGCTATCTAATCTTGATAATTTGTGGGGAAAAGTTTAGATTTTTGTTTTGTTTCATGTACAGTGTGATGAAAATAAGGTCACCAGGGCTAGTGTCATTTAAAAAAAGGTCCTACATGGCTGCTGTCCGTTATCTTTCATTTTTTGTTTTCACATTCCTTATCTCTAACCGGAGATTCCCCCTGCAACCATTCCACCAGTTTGACTTACTACCTTACCTGCACTATAGAAAAGCACAAACACAGAGGGCAGCCTTGAATGGGCCTGAAGAATAGGGGCTTTGCTCCCAGCTAATGGGCCTATTTGTGGGGAATGTCTGGAGGGGAGCAGGGGAGGGGGGGGCAGAGGCTCTATCGTGTCCCCTATCAGCAGGCCAGGCCGGGGCAGGCCCGTAACCCGAACCCTGCGTCCACCCAGCGCCTCCAGAACACTAACAAGACAAGCAGCTGAAGCATTGAAGGATATACAGACTGAGTACCACGGCTACTGGAGCATGTCCCGACCACAGCCCCTCTACACCGAGGTGTAAAGGAAACATTATAAGCCCCCTGGTGATCTATCTGTCACTTTCTGGAGGTGCGTTTTGTGGGAGTTGTATTTAAGCAATAATATACTGTAAGAGGCCACGTGGTGTATGGTGATTATACCACAGAGTTACAGGTGTCTGTAGCTATAATCGTGATGTATATGCATCACGGCCTGTGAGGGTGCTTTTTTGCATTCTGATCGGTCAATCACCACATTCAGCGGCCTGTCATTTCTCGATAGCAGACCGCTGCTATGTAGAACAGGCCGTTGCCATGGACGTGGACTACACACACCTGGATCATATCAATCCGCGCTCCCCTGGTTTTTGCCATATTCAACACAGCGAGCCATGTAAACAAATACGCAATATCGTTATACAGCTAAACAGCACACTAAACTAAAGAATGTTTCTGAAAACATTCGAGGCGAGAAATAGACAATGCAGTAACAGTATCTTGAATTATATTTGATAAACACTTTCTACTGGAGAAATAAACCCCTTCAGGCGGCTACAGGACCCCTCTGCTTTGTGGCGGAGTCCTGCATCAGCCTGTTGTTTTTTTTTGTCAATAATAACTGCATATAACAGTTCACCAGTGACGTACCATAGCAAGATATACATGGCTTGCTCTCATTAAACTGACATTTTCAACAAAATACAGTATAATAGTAAAACATCTTACTTTCAAACGTATCCTCATATAACTGTCCGTATGAAATATCTTACAAAAGTTGTTGACTATCCGGTCAAGTAGCACCCTCCCGTTTTCGCTGTAAATAGCCGTTCTACAGGATCACAAGGCGCCACGTTGTGAACGTTAGGCCCAGAATAGGGACGCTAGGGTTCATGTGGTTAAATGGTTAACTCTTTAAGACCGTGAACGCATACGTGTCATTTTTTATTTATTTGGGTATTCAAAAATAGCAGATAAACAAGCTCATAGAGCTTGTTTATCTGCTATTTTTAGCTTGTAGATCTGCAAAAAATAAATAATCGTGAAAAGTTGTGCAAATCTTTGAATATATATATTTTTAAAGCAAACGTTTGTAACTAAAATCTTTGCTTTTCTGGGGGTCTTTAAGGGTTAATGCGTTCCAATTCCCCCGTGTTATACTTGTTATAAGCCAACAACCATTTTTAGCAAACACAGCTGAAGACCTGACCAGCCCTGATTAACCTAAAGATGAAAGCAAAAATCATCCTGTTCTTTTCAGGCACACAGAGAACCAAAAAGACCCCTCTGAGAGGACCCCCAGGACCGAGGGCCACGGCTATAAGATGCTAGCGTCCAGGGCTACGATGTCCAGCTGAAATTACCAATTAGTTTACCAATTGGGTGCAACGGATTCGATTGGTTTGTAATTAATTCTAGTTACTGGCGCGTAGAGCAGGATGGATGGCGCCACGGCTTTGTCCTAGTGACACACTATCCCCCCGCCGAGCCCGGACCCCCGGGGGTGGGGGGGGGGCAGCGGACATCAATACAGAACCCTGCAGCTACTGAGCACCCCCCACCCACCTTCTCCAAAACACACACACACAAGCACACGTTTGTATTACTACACTTGTGAGGACATAAAGATTTTAAGACGTGATATTATGAATGCCATTTTTTAAATTTTGTGTAATTTCCTGAAGCAGATAATAGCCGATGTACGAGTTTGGCTATTTTCAGTGCACGACACACAGGCATTACTCCAACTCTAACGCCTAAACCTAACCTAAATGCATGTCTAATTCTAACCCTTACCCCTAAACCTAACCTAAATGTCTACTGTAATTCCAACCACAGCCGCAATCTTTCCCTAATTGTAAGCCTAACAACCATAAAACAACTCTTTCTCTTATGAGGACCAGGTCTACTTATGAAATTCTACACTTGTGGGGACATTTTGCCCTCACAAATATAGTAATACAAGTACTGTGCGCGCACACACACGCACGCACGCACACGCACACGCACACACACACACACACACACACCCACCTTGCTCAGTGCTCAGTCAGACAGACAATCCTATACACGCTCACACTTTGGTACACATGCACAGACAGCCCCCCCCCCCCCCCAGGCCCCCACCCTCACAGCGCTGGGTTGATTCCGGAGTGGAAGAAACCTCAACCGCCTGAGAAGGTGCTGACGACAAACAAAGACCCTCCACCTCCCCACCCTCTACCTAGCCCACTGCTCCTTTGTGTCTGTGCGTGTGTGTGTGTGTGTGTGTGTGTGTGTGTGTGTGTGTGTGTGTGTGTGTGTGTGTGTGTGTGTGTGTGTGTGTACGCACGTCTGTACGCACCTGCATTTTTACAGTATATTTGTGAATCCGCTTATAGAAAGTATTCAGTATTAAATATTGCCTTAGATATTCTTTACTATACATATTATTCTGTTTAAATCAAATCTCAGAGCTTGTCTGTGCTGAGCTGGCCATGTGTACATACTGTGCATGAGTGAATGAGTGATCGAGAGAGGGACAGAGAGAGAGAGAGGGGGGGGGGGTTGGGTGACAGTGGCCCATAGCAGAGGTCACATGGTTCATTGATACCTCCCACTATGAAGGTCAAGACTGACACGCACGCACACACACACACACACACACACACACACACACACACACACACACACACACACACACACACACACACACACACACACACACACACACACACACACACACACACACACACACACACACACACACACACACACACACACACACACACACACACACACTTGTGAGAAGGGTAGAGGTTGGATGAGGAGGGTGGGGGTTGGATGAGGAGGGTGGGGGTTGGATGAGGAGGGTGGAGGTTGGATGAGGAGGGTGGAGGTTGGATGAGGAGGGTGGAGGTGGGTGGAGCAGGGGAGGGAATGGGAGGTCAAAGCAGATCGATGGTCTAGATAAAAATACACTGCACCTCAGCTTGTCTCCTTTACCCACACACACACGCGCGCGCACGCACACACACGTTTGTATTACTATACTTTTGAGGACATAACATTTTTTGGAAGGTGATTTTATGAATGCCTTTAGGTTCGTGTTTTGATTTGAACCCAACCATAAAGACTAAAACAGATCCACAACCTGACAACGTGTTGTGCTGTAACGTACTGTGAGCTTACATATCTGCTATTTTCGGTGCACGACACCTCCGCCCAAATAAGCACAGATATCTCCAACCCCAACCGCTAAACCTAACCTCTAAATGTCTAATCCTAACCTGAACATTGTTCTAACTCCCCAAATCATTTTTTAACCATAACCATTTTCATAACAAATAACACATTTTTATCTTGTGAGGAACATGAAAATTATCCTCACAATGTCCATTTCTCAAATTCTACTATACTTGCGGGGACAGTTGGCCCTCACAAGTACACACACACACACATACACACACAAACATACGGTATATACACACACAGCCACAACAAATGACTTAAATGCCACTACAAATGATCGTGGCCTCCTTTAATGAAAGTGATATGAAAGCTGCAGGCCGCAGGCCTGATGTAACACACACACACACACACACACACACACACACACACACACACACACACACACACACACACACACACACACACACACACACACACACACACAGTGATATCAAAGCTGCAGGCCGCAGGCAGGCAGCAGCGCACATGGCTTTTAGGATAACGATACAGTAATGTTAGAACCATTAAAAGATCATAACAGCTTAAACGATGAGGTCTCCATTGTTGCTCCGGTCTAAACCTCCCGCAATCAAACCACCGTTTGCACTCAATATAAAAATGCGGAGAGGACGAGGCTGGGAGGTAAAGTTACCTCCTCATCCTCCGCTGGCAATGACGGCTGGCTCCTCCTGAGCAAAGGTGGTCAGCGGTCCCATGTGGGACCAGAGAGCGATTGTGGTGGGTGGGGGGCGGAGTGGGCAGTGGATATGTGGGCTATAGGGGATGTGTGTGTGAATGGGGAGGGGGGGGTGTAGAGAGAGAGAGAGAGAGAGAGAGAGAGAGAGAGAGAGACGTCAGGGCTCAGACAGAGCGGGACTGCATGGTGAAAGGTGATGGGGTGTGATTTATGCCGGGGTGGGGGGGAGTGGTAATTGGGAGTAAAGCTCCACGGTGCTTTTAGTTAATGACAAGTCAACTAGTGAAAGATGTGTCTCCCCTACCACTGCTCCTGGTTAACGGCAGGGAGAGGCCGACACTCATCAGGTAATGAATGAAAAGGCCGTCCTGGAGAAAGGATGGACGTCCGGGCCGGGCCTCCATATGCAGGCAGGGCCACAGAACTAGAATACAAGAAAGTGAGCGTTCACATTCACAGTGCTGCTCTTGAATGCTCAACTGGCAATGTTTAAACGTACAGGCATTTAGCTGTCATCATCCAGAGATACAAAGTGCAAGGCCGGTGGGAGAGCATCAACATTCTGTCAAACAGCAACACGGTTAAGTGGTCGAGGAGTTAAAGAACTAGCTATCCAAGGTACTTGTTATCCTATAAAAATATGCCAATTATTATGAAGACGATCAATTATGACTAACCTTTTGAGAGTCTTGCTCTTACGATTGTACGACTTAAGGACGTAAGATACTTCCTTGGAAATGGATAATTTCATTAAATTATCGATTATCGATTGATTGGTTTGAGTAACTGACGCACCTCTAATCTGGCGTATCATTTTGTGAAAGATAACAAATCAGTGAGAACCATTTCTATCTATTGTCATTCTTTTGTGAGCAGCAATCATCAAGCAGAGAGCTGTCTGCCTGCATGACTAAGAGCCCTCAAACCAAGTCTTCTAAGAAACAACCGCTTCATCTGGGAAAACGGATGAACAACACTTCTGATGTCACTGTACTTCTCATCAGCCATCAACAACAGAGACAGATTAATCATATCACCACAGGAGAACTGCAATCAATATGGAGATTAGGTTTCACATGCACTGCAGGGACACTGCAGGTTGCTATTACGGTAGACCAGAGATTCTTTCAAGCTTCATATGCATTTGTCTATGGACCCCGATTTCGTACGATTTTTATCGTACAGTATATGTGACCCTAATATCCAGTAAACTGTAAAATCCTGATGATAATTCAACTCTGAGATTGTACAAATGGAACCACATGGATCAGTAAGGGTCCATGTGGTTTCATTTGTTCTCTCTCACAGATACGGACCCGTAACTGTCCATTTTAGTTCCTAACTACCACCTAGAACCCCCTCAAGGACCACTGGGGTTCCCCGGACCCAAGATGATGGACAATGTTTTGACTAATATTGCCAGATTGCTGTGCTGTACAAACCAAGGCTCTTCAAAATATTGAAAAATCACTTTCCAGTCCGCTCTGTTGTTTCGCCACACATTATGCAAATAGCATTCATAAGAAGGGAATAGGGCGTGGACATTCTCCTGTAATGTACCAGACAACATAAATCAAAGGGAGACTGGACTTAGATAGAGACAAATGCTTGATAAAAACTAATTAGGCCTTTAAGCTCTGGGTTAAAGAGGTCTTGGTGTTAGTCAAATAAACTCATAAATCAACCACCTTCATATCAGTTGGTGATACACAACCAGAAGCACTGACTGGGATGGATATTGAACCTAAGCTGTTCTTTCTTCGTGTTATTTTATATCAGAGGCCAAAAAAGGACAAAAGATAACAAATATTGTTTTCTTTTTCTGTATTTTCCCTCATTGATCACAATTAAGACCTCAGAGCTTGAGGTAGTCAAGGACTTATCTTGGTGCCTGGACTGCCTCGACGGAGCAGGATCTGAAAGTCTGGAGGGCACTTGCCTGGAATGCCTTGTACGGGATGAGGAGAGTGTGGAAATCTGAGATGGGAGATGACCTCAAGAGAATCAGTGCTGCTGTACGGGGCCGAGACATGGACGCTCACAGACAGTACAGCAGGAAAGGGCGCTGGATGACGTCAACACAAGAATGCTATGAATGGTACTTGGTGTCACATGGGAGGACCACGTCAGAAACGTGGACCTCTACGGAGGCCTCCCGCAGGTCACAGACAAGATCAGGGAGAGATGGATGAGGCTGGCTGGGCACTGTGTCAGGCACCCGGAACTGGCGGCGAGCAAACTGACCCTGTGGGTGGGAGCCAACCCAAGGCGCAGCTAGGAGGGGAAAGACCTATATGCAGACACACAGTGGCGTGACGTGGAGCTATCAACACTGTAGAGCTCAAGATGCTGATGCTGGATAGGAGGGAGTGGAGAGCAGTGATCCAGGAGTCCCGAGTTGGTGTCGGCTAGTACGCACTCTAGCATTGCATATAATCTCAATACAGAGGAGTCAAAAGCAAATCACACGAAAGATCTTTACACACAGAGAGCGTGACGAATAAACAATACGAAAATCACTATTTTGCATCAAAACTATTTATACAGTTGCTGTGTGTAACGGCCTCGTACAACTCTCTCAGAACTGTAACTGTACATTGAATATTATTAAGTTCAGTGGGAGCTTAACAACTTAACCAATTGAGACCTGAAGCCGATTCTACATGTCTCCTAAATCTCAACAGCATTCTGAAAAAGCGTTTGTTTCTATATCAGTGGTGCTCAATCTTTTTCATGTCAAGGACCCCCAAAATTATATGTATTTGGCCGCGGACCCCCATCAAAATATTTTGTTCCAGGGACCCCCAGAGGCAACGATTTGAGTTAAAAATGTTCGCTTTAAAAATAATATATATTCAAAGATTTGCACACATTTTCACGATTTTTCAAAAATAGCCCAAAGTGTAAAATAATGCTTTTTAGCTCAAATCTAAAAATGACCCAGTTCCAGGTCTTAATGGGTTAAGCACCTTTCTTACACTTTGGCATACAAGTGAATACAACCAGGAAACCACAACACTTACTTATTTATTGCCATATTACTATATTACGATATCCAAAATCCCGGATGATATCTAGACTCATATCACAATATCGATATAATTTAGTATCAATATACAGTTATCAATATAATTGTCAAGCTCTAACCTGAGACACAATCAATAGTTTGACAAGATTCAAACACAGCCACGGTCAAATACATCACATCAAAATGATGTCCCCCACAATGCACCACTACTGTATGAACATACTGTATAAAGAAGCGTTCAGCCAGCAGGGACACGGGACAGGAGGACAGGAGGGAGCTCAGAGCATGCCTGCAGCAAACTTCTGTCCCATAATGTTAGTGTTGATGCAGAATTGATGAAGCTCCTGTGCATCATGGAGGTGATGCTGCCTCTCTGTGTCCCCTGTGCACAACACCACCACACACACACCCATTAGCTACAGCCACAGGGCTCACACGCATGTGTGCTTTCAACGTACGTATGTGCACGGAAAGAAAGAAAGAAAGAAAAATGTATCAAATCTTTGATATCTATATACATTTTTTTAAAGATTTTTTTAGGTGTCACTCCCTGTCTCTCTCTCCCTGTTTCCTGTCTCAACTGTACCATCCAATAAAAAATATCTTTAAAATGAATGAATGAATGAATGCAGTGACCAGATCCATGTCCACGATTGTTCCAGTTTCATGATGGGTGTCCCGCAATCCGAAAAATATATCTGAAACACCAAAATGACCTGGTCTTTAACATTCATTACCAAATTGCCCACATAGATGTTTATCACGATCAGTCCCTCTCCTTTATTATCTAACCACCATCCATGGTGTTTTTAATAGGTGCAGTCAGTAGGTGTGCTAAACACTCAAATAATTGTCCCCCCATCTAATCCTGGTAAAAAAAACACCTATAGTGTGTGCGTGAGTTCATTTAAGGAACCCGGTTTGGGGGTTCAGGTAAGGATGGGGAGGTAGAAGAAGGCATGGGATAAACAGACGGTCACATCAACACATTGTGAGCTTGTAAATCTGCTATTTAAGATAAGATACAGACAGAGAACAGAAGAGATAGAGCGATTTAAACAAGTGGTTCTCAACCTTTTTTTTTCTTCTTTTTTTTAGCCCTTATCTGACAAAGCTGGAGACCCCCCACATGCATGTACTGTACGTGCGCATGCCGCATGCATGCACACTCTTGTTTTTTCAGACATGTTAACCATGTTAAGCCATATATACTTCTCAAACACTGAATAGAAAATGAGCCAATCTATAAGATCTCACTGAGCTTTTAGATCTGCTATTTCATTTGAAAGGTTTAAAAATGAATGAATGAAAAACATTTTGCAACAAGCAATTCTGCAATTCTGATGATCATGCAAAAAATAATTAATAATACAATTACTAATTAATACAAAATAATAATAGCAGGTGGGGAAACACTGATTTGAAATAAAAATGGAGGCTGAGAATAAGAAACGGAGGAACTAAACGGATAGGGGAGGGGTAGAGATGCACGCCTTTATAGTTTGTATTACTATACTTGTGAGCACGTCGACATTTTAGCAAGGCGTTTTTATGAATGCCATTTTAACAGGTTTTTTGTTTTTGCAAAAACGCGCTGTGAGATTGTGGATCGCCAATGTTTGTGTGACCCACGCAATTAAGTATAAATCAGGCCTAACTCCAACCCTAACACCTAAATCTAACCTCTAAATGTAATCCCAACTTTCTTCTACCATGTAATGTAGCCCTACTTCTGCACACACACACACACACACACACACACACACACACACACACACACACACACACACACACACACACACACACACACACACACACACACACACACACACACACACACACACACGTGCACACACACGCACCCACACATTCAACTGCACACAAGGTACACTTACTACTTGTTTATTATTTTAGGTGAGAACCATGTATCAGCCTTATATGGGTTTCCTTTCTCACCTGCACTTATTTCTGTGTCTTTTAATAATGCTACCGTTGTACTGTTTTTATTGTGCGAATAAATACATACAATTAAATAAAACTCCCCAAGCTTTTTTTTTAACCATAGAAACCATTTCGCTGAGGACCAGGAATATCGTACTCGTCACAATGTCCATTTACAGAAATCTTTACTATACTAGTGAGGACATTTGGCCCTCAAAAGTATAGTAACACGAGCACACACACACAGCCGATCCCCTTACCCAGGCTGTGTGTCTGTAGGCTAACCACAAGCCTTCTCCCTGCAGCGCTGACCGCAAAGCAGTCAACAGAGGCATGCTGGGCCTTATCCTGCATGACACGCCGGTCGATAACCATGCACACCAGCGCACAGCACAACACCGCTGTAACCATGATACCTGGGCCTGCCCCGACCGCATAAACAAACACGCCTGGACGCACGCATATGCTACTGTATGCACCCCCGCGAACGAACATCCACCCAGCCCAGTGTGGCCAAAAATAAAGATTTTTCCCCTTTTCCTTATGTTGGATATAATTGATTTCTCCTCAATTTGTAGGCTATGTATTTTATGGATTATTTGTTATTTAACCCATTCAATACGGGAACGCGTCTCTGTCACTTTAGATTTCTTTGGCTGTTCAAAAATAGCAGATCTACAAGCTCATAGCGCGGCACCGAGTGCCGCGCTATGAGCTTGTAGATCTGCTATTTTTTTTTTATAGATCTGCGTGAAATGTGAGCAAATCTTTGAATTTTTTTTTTCAAGCGAACATTTGTAACTCAAATCTTTGCTTCTGGGGGTCCCTGGAACAACATTTTTTACAAATGTTTGCTTTAGTTTAAATAATAAATATATAAAAATAATATATATATGATTTGCACACATTTTGCAAGATTTTTCAAAAATAGCAGATCTACAAGCTCATAGCTTTGAGCTTGTACATCTGCTATTTTTGAATAGCCAAAGAAATGTAAAATGACAGAGATGCGTTCCCGGATTGAATGGGTTAATATAACATCCTTAGTCATCTATTCTATAGTCATCTATTATACACTCCCTGAATATGAGAATTTCACGTCATCTCTTTGTTGCATTTACAACCTGGGCAACAGTACTTTACATACAGTGCAGTGCATAGGGATATTATCCAATTGATATGTTCATACACAGCACAGTAGATGTTCAGGGCTTAATTGGTTAAGTAAAGTTCACAGAGAAAATTAACTTGGTTATTTCCACCAAAGAAAGAGGAAATATTGTGAAAAAAGCCAATCTACAAGTTCTCACCGTCTCACAGAGGTGTTTTGAGCTTCCAGTTATTTTCACAATATTTATCTGTGGAACTAAGAAACTAAATGTAATGCCTCAACTCCTACAATTCCAAGTGCTTGTCAGGGTGGGGTTCCCAGTTCAAATATGATTATTTTTGGGGGGTTCCCAGTTCAAATATGATTATTTTTGGGGGGTCCCCAGTTCAAATATGATTATTTTTGGGGGGTCCCCAGTTCAAATAGGATTATTTTGGGGGGGGTGCGGCCTGAAAACTTCACCACTGAATTAGACCAATACAAGATAGACAAATAAAATAGAAATGAGACTGACACGGTCCCTTATAAGGTGATGTGTGCAGCGCTAGGGCAACCGTGTGTTCGAGTTGAGTCGGATATCCAGAACCACACTGCCACCGGCCCTGCTCCGCTGTCATTACGTGCGTGATCCAAGTCAAACAACCATGACCTGCGTAGCGTATATGGATCGCTGGGCTGAGTTTTACCACTGTAATAAAAGTTCTGATGGACCGTCCATCCACCCTTACTGTATACACATAGAACCCTGCAAAGCACACAAACCCACAGCATCAAAGACAAACTGTCACATAAATCCA
This sequence comes from Gymnoscopelus microlampas, assembly GCF_963454915.1. Lineage (NCBI taxonomy): Eukaryota > Metazoa > Chordata > Actinopteri > Myctophiformes > Myctophidae > Gymnoscopelus > Gymnoscopelus microlampas. Next base: position 23,103,129 of record NC_139962.1, read on the forward strand.
ACATGACGTAACGCATATGCACAAGTCCTGTACGTTTATACAGGCCGTCGCATGCAATGCTGCATTACTGGAATAGCTCTGGTCATATCGCTGTGTGACCCCAAGACGGGTTGACTGCAAATTTGAGATTTTTCACTCATTTGTGCCATCCGAGAGCCTCTTCTTTTACTATAAAATTCAACTTGACAATACAAGGATTTGCCCTTAATGGCAGTAGTACTGAAGTAAAAACAAAAATGTAGTAAGTCAGATACAGTACATGTATCACCCACAAACTTTAAGGGAAGTGTAGGACATTATTTAAAGAGCATGTACAGTATTGTCTGTTACTGGTGACTGGCTGGTGTCATTTTTTCACAAGCATGAGGCAATGGCCCCGATTGGTATGAAATATACGACAGTATAATGCTCTCCCGGGCTTTATTCAGTCAAAAGAATAAAGGTCAGACAATCAATGCCTTTCTTTACTTTTAGTTTTTTTGGTCCATCACCGGTTGTTTCAAAAACGATTGCAAACGACGTTATGCTGGTAATCCAGCTTGACAGCGTGTCGCAGGTTCGACTCCCGATCCCGACGACCTTCACTGTTTCACCCCTCCAACTCTCTCACCATTTCCTGTCAGCCTACTTTCCAAATAAAGGCAAAAAAATAAAATAAAATAACTATGGGGATGTGCCAACCATTGTTGCTGTGTGTGCAGGATTTTAGCCACTTAAGCCCTATATACGTACTTCATCGTACACAAAATAGCTGAACTATAAGCTCACAACAACGTTTCGCGATGCGGCGCATTGTAAGCTTGTAGTTCAGTAATATTTTCCCTATTTTAACCTATAATGACATGCCCAAAAAAGGGACACCCGGTTGAAGGGTGTTAACATGACTTTTTCCAGACCTAAACTTGATTTGACACCTCCGACAGCGTGTAATCGACGTGGGTTCGACTTCGAACCCGGGTCTCCTGCATGGGAAACTACCATTCAACCAAAGGGGAATCCCCCTTGACCAAAGGGGTATAT